>NW_006239227.1:616052-624461 GCF_000226075.1 Solanum tuberosum
TAGTTTGAGCTCCTTCCAGTTCCTTGTGTGCTGAGAGATATGCCCCTTTAAAGTTGACCCCCAAAATCGCATTTTTTGCGATTTTCGAATTTTGATACGGTTGCTCTAAAATTTGGGTTAGACCCATTTCCCACTCAATTTGACCCCCTAAACAAGAATATGAAGTCGGATTTTCGAAAAACGAAACGAATTTTGAGATATATGGAAATTACAATTATAGGTGTTTCCGAAGCACATTTTCGGGCATTTTTGGGGTCGTTTCACCCGCCACAATGGCCCAAAACCCGCCAGGGAGGGATAAGGGAGGTCGCTACAGTGGGATAAAGATCGCTAGAGTGGCCTTCATCTGGGACGAACATCAGGCGCGACTATGGCGCCTCTTCGTCCCAAAACACTTGTTTTTCATAGAATTTCAGCAGATTTGATTATATTAAGTATCTTAGAACCTAAATACACAATTATTTTGGCAAAATAACTCCTAAATAGTGTCTGATTCCAAGTTTTCCCTCAAGAGACTTTTCAACTTCCCCCCCCCCCACCCATTTTGGTACCGATTCAACCATATTTTTATGAAATCCTTACGCCCAGGACGTCGTGGAGACGTTGGGGAAGTAAGGGAAGCGTCCATGCTACGTTTTTCTATCAAACTAGCAACCTAAGTTTGTTTTTGAATAACTACCCAAAAACCGTTTAAATTCGATCAACTAAATGTCATGCAATCACAGTTAGGTAAGTATTGAAGTAAAAAGCGGAAGGAATGAGAAAATTACCTTGAGTTCGACATTCGGAGTGAAGTGATTGAGAGAGTTTTTGAGTTTAGGGTGAGTTTAGGGAGAAATGAAGAAATGATCTTCATTTCCCCCTTTACTGCCTCCGATCGCCCGCTACAGCGGGAGATCTCTCACCACAACGGCCCCACTATAGCAGGAGGTCTGCCGCTCTAACAGGTTAGGCTGTGTGAACTTGGACCCCTTTCTTTCTCTGTGCGTTGCGCCATTTCTCTAACCGCCCCTTGAGTATTGAACCCTTCATACCAAAGAATTGAAAAATCACCATTTTTCGTGGTTCCGTAATGGCCCAGTTCGTTAGTCTAGAAGTACTCTAAAAAAAGGCACAGGGTTATCCCTTCGCTAATCGTTCAGGGAAGAACGAGGGGTAAATCAGTATCTATTGTAAGGACCCAAACCATTATTAATTAGGGAGAGAAAAATGTCAGGTTATGTTGGGGCCACTGTCTCACCAGAGTGGGCTAGATGCCGCTAGGGCGGCAGTGTTCTAACGGGATAAGTAGCCGCCAAAGCGGGATAGGCGAGACAGAATGTAAATAACGCGAAGTCTGATTTTCTCCTTTTTTCCAAAACACCTAAAAGATGCGGGAATCACCCCCAAAAACCCTCCAAAAGCTGCTCTAGGCTTGGGAAAGAAAGAGGAAAAGATTTCTAGCGTAAACAGATCGATAACTTGCGGATTCTTGGCCAAATTCACCATCTTGTCATCCGAAAACCAGAATTGGAGCTATAATTCCATGCAGTTGCTTGGCGCCCAGGTAGGCTAGGTTTTATTAATCCAGTAGTTATAAATATGTTATTCACTGCGTAGTATGTTGGAACTTGATGGTAGAATTCATGTGTAGGCTTTCGTGCACCAACAAAATAAAGAGTAGATTATGCGTATATTCCTAAGTGTTATATCAGACATACAACGTAGGAGAAATACCTATCTCGTGAACTAGGGTAGGGGATGGTTGTGATTTCCTATTTGGTGTGATGTATGTTGACTGGTGACTGTATGATATGCATGCGTATAAGCAAAGTGTAACAATAGTAATGAACCTAATGAATTGATTATGAATAATGCATGCCAGGAGCTTGAGTACTTGACTATATGATGTTAGTATTGTATGTCATGAATGTGATTGTGCTGGTGTTGTGATGCATTAGATCGGGTGTCACGTACAGACACACTAACTTGCATTGGATCGGGTGCTATGTTTCGGCACACTAATTTGGATCGGGTGCCATGTTCTGATGCATACATGGGATCGGGTGTCACTTCTGGCACACTAACTTGGATTGGGTACCACGTATCGCTACACTAACAGTTCGGGTGTGGGTTCCATGAGAGAACCATTAACTTGTCATCTATGTGTATTATTGAGAATATGGAATTGTACATTGAATCCTGACATGATAACTGGGTTGTGCATTATGTATAGGCATGTGTGTGGGTTGCGATGTTGTAAGTTAATTGGAGATTTTTGTTTTGGTAATGAATCATGAATGGTAGAGTCCCAAATCGGGTTGTGGCATGGTAAAGGGGGAACTAAGGGTTTCAGTGCTATCCATGTTAATTAGAATGTGGTCATAGGTATTATTGTTGAGGTTTGGGCGGTGTTTAGTGATAGTGTTTTATAGTTGGGTCTTTACCCGTGAGGGGGTAGTAATATAATCGGATAGTAAGCCTCGATAAGCGTAACATGAGGTTATAAGTGAAATGGAGACGGGAATGAAGAAAGGGATTGTCGTAAGTGTTGACCGGGTTGGTAGTAGTATATTCATATTTTCCTTAAGGGATAGAATGATTAGGTATGATTACGAACGAAGTGAGTGAGGGGTCAGAGTCCAATGTACTAGTGGGATTAAGTATTCGGACATGGTAAGGATAGGGAACTATAAAGGTGGAGGAATGAACAGTCTTATTGCATGTTTCACCAGTTGATTTCTCATATTATGCGGTGGGTATTTGGGTTGATCGATGATGCCTACCAGTACGTGTGGTTGTACTGATACCACTCTTGCTATGCCTTTTGGCATAGTCTGGTTGCAGGATGAGTGGTGTTTCATAGGTGATGGCGAAGGCAATCTCCAGCAGCTTCTATTTTTCCTTCCGAATGGTGGGAGCTGTGTCTTTTCATTATTATGCTTACTTTGTACTCTTAGTAGCTCTTGTACCTATTTAGACTAGATCTCTGAAGGTGTTAATTACTCTACAAGTCTTAATTCAAGTTGTTGTTTTAAACTCTTATTTTATAAAAATCTTAGGAATGTTAATCATTCTTCCTGTTTCTTGGTCTTCCGCATGTCTTAAAAATGGTTGGAAATCGATGGTTCTTCTACTTAGGTATTAGAGTAGGTGCCCGCACGACTCGATGGGTTGGGTCGTGACACTTATAAATTTATAGAGATAGTTTATAGAACGTATTAGACAAAGTTTATAATAAAGATATATTTGTGTAGATAGTTTGTAGAGACTCATCTAATCTTATATACCATATATATGATAAAGCTCTTATAAGCCAATTTCTTCCAACAAATGTTTATATATACTAAAGAACTTTGGTTGAAGTTCAATCTACCTACTATCTAATATTTTTTGCTTCAAATATAGCAATAAACACAACATTGGCTACATATAAGAAAATAATATAAAATTGAATACAATTGACAAGTGTATTACAAATTTAGTAAATTTGTCGATATGGAGATTTTTCATCTCTTTATAGATAGTTATTTATCATAAGATATTTAGATTTTTATTACATCAACAATACCAAAATGAAAAAAAAATCAGTTGTTAATCACAAACCATAATATACAGATCTATAAATTTATATACAATGTTCAAAAATGACAATTAGTAATTAATAGAAAAATAATAGAACTCATACTGTCACGATCCAAAACAAGTCATGAGTGACACTCACACTTAACCTCCGAGGTGGCTGAACGGATGAATTCAACCCCAACTTATATGTATTGTTCAACTTTCAAAATACAAATCATAATATAGAAGTTCAAATTATTAATGTAAGAAACACAAATTCACTAAAGTCTATTAAATATCATTTCTCAAAACTTGAAAGTCATCACATCAAGGACATTTAATACCCAAATATTAAGTCTAAGAGTATCAAAGACACCAAAATAAATAAATACAGTAGTTTGTGTCCGAAAACTAAGAACATAGACCATATATGCCACACATTTTAGAACTTTAAACGATCCAATATACCTCGGACGAAGCTTACCTCGCTTACCAAACCTTACCACACCCTTCATGGGTGAAACCTTCAGCAACACTTGCTCTCCCTACATAAATTTTATGTCCCTGACCTTCTGGTCTGCATACTTCTTCTGCCTACTTTAAGCTGCTAGAAACTTCTCTCGGATGAATTTCACTTTCTCTAATGATTTCCTCAAAATTGTACCAAGGTCTCACCTCAAATGCATCAAACCAACCAATTGGAGACCTGCATCTCCTCACACACAATGCCTCAAATGGGGCAATCTCAATACTCGAATGATAACTATTGTTGTATGTAAACTCAACTAACAACAAAAACTATTCCCAATAACCACCAAAGTTAATCGTACACAAGTCTGCAACATGTTCTCAAGGACCTTGACACAATCATCTAGATGAATCTTTTCTCACATAACCATGATAAAATCCTAAATCAATAATCGCTACAATCATAAGTGAACCTGAACCAACCACCGTATACTCATAATACACAAACCATCATAGATATTATCAATATTTCCTTCTTACAACATAAACTTTTCACGAGCTTAAGTTATAAAAAATGGATCTTTAGACATTAGGTACTTATCAAGGGAGCATCAAACCTATTTAACCCAAAGAAGGAAATGATCAAGTAACCACCCATCGAGTGATATACTCAAGCATACAGAACCTCTAATAACATTGTCGAAGTGCTAGACTAATTAGTAGTTATGATTGTTGATGACCCTTAAGAACGGTAAAACTAGACCCAATGGTCCCCACATTTAACTCTTCTATAAATTCTCCTAAGCAATGTGGTACATGTAGAACCATTGAAATACTTCAACAGCTCCAAAACAACACCAAATATGTCATCTGAGGTAACCAAGTTTGTCCAAACATCCTACTCAACCAAGAGGACAATGCAGGATCGGTACACCTAATCCACCACTAGGGATCCACCAACAAAAATGAAAAAACATATGGGCATAGCTAGTGAATCATACTCCAAACCATATACAAAACGAAATAGGTGGTCACATAAGAATGTACGAAACCAAGGTTGAATAGCACTAAATTATTCCTCTAAAGAGCCCATATCAAACATTTCCATTCAGTTGACTCCATTTCATTGATTTCTAGCTACCCATAATCCACCGGTATGGTCCCCATTACAATCGTACATATACCCTATTTAACAGACCCACATACTTTTCGCATCATTCCACTGAAGTCCACACTCGAAACACTAACAACCTACATAACCACTTCGGCCATTTAGTTTACTTTAAATCAACACTTTTAAGTGAAATCCTTCCTTGAGTCCTTTAACAATCAAAAGTAGTAAACTTTAAAATCCAAACCATGTATAAGTCATTCCAAATACTCAATACTCGATGCAATCGATCATTTCTTACCTTAAAAATCTATACCTTGATAAAACATACCACCGTGAATGTACATACAATGAAAATTTTGAATTGTGAATCTAACTATGTAACCCAATCCCCTTATCTATCAATATTAGCTCATACGTTGAAGATTTTTATGAATTCATGTATCTTAGCTTATCATTGATCGCCTCTCCATCGACCTTATCATATCCTTCGCTAAAAATTCAACAGTGCTCCTTACCAAACTCAAGACCACAAAAGAACTTATCATCACACTCGAGTTGGACGTCTTTACACTCCTTTCTCAAGTCTTATATAATAGTTTTTAACCAATTTGATGAACACGTAACACTATTACCATAACCAGAGAAAAACGGACACGTCTCTGAACCCAATTCTCAACCCCTCTGAAGATACCTCTTTAGCCTTTGCAATCAGAGAAAATATTCTTGCTCTCACCTCTTTCTAAAGGCTACTACATCCCACTAAATTTTTTTCATTATGATTCTAGCTCCTTTAAATTATATTCGAACGATGACCCAGTATCTCCTAAAACTTTTCATACAATCACGTTACTCGCCAAATAATAAAAAACTACAGCCTTAGATACTCGCAAGTCATTATAACTATACAAAAATTTGTTTAACCTAACAATCTTTATTATACAGTTGCATCTCAATCACAATCCATCACAAACTCTTATTACAACATGCTCAGTTACCCATTAACGTCACCACAAAGTCAACCTTTTCATCAATATGACACCTTAAATCCAATTATACCAATCAAATCCAAAGGACTAACCCAATTTTATACGCACTTTATTACTAAAACCTTCAATTACATTCACCTAAGTATACTCAATGGACTTTCTTTACCCAAAAGTTTGTCATTCCAGTATCAATTTATTCCTTTGGAGCTTAAGATAAAATCATTTGTCCTCATTTAAAATCCTCAAGATACACTTTACAACCTAAATGCATTAATATCGTACCAAAGATCCACCACTAAAATCTTCCATAAAAACAATGCTTAACCCAAACGTCTGTAGTAACAAACTAGTTAGTTTCTCATATGTGAATGTAACAACGAATTTAAATGTCATACAACTGATAACTCCTTAAGTAGTTAGTATTCACACTTGACAATTGACGAATTAATTTTCACATAACACTATTACCACACCGTGAAAGTTTGTTAGATCTATCACTAGAACATATCATACATCACTAGAACACATCATACAAAGTCATTTTGCTTCACCCTCTTTACCTCCTTCGCAAAATCAACCACTTCCTAAAAATATTTTGCTGAAGCAGCCACCTATATATCTTGAATCTACAAATCTAACCTTAATCCCTTCACAAAGTAGCGAATTCACTCTTCTAGACTGAAGCAAAACTGAGTCGCATATCTGGATAAACCATGAAATTTGGCCTCATACACTGCAACAGATATCTTTCGTTGCTCTATATTCAAGAACTCATCTCTCCTCTTATCCCTCAAAGTCTGGGTATATATTTCTCCGTGAAGAAGCTAGAAAATGATGTCCAAGTCATAGAAAGTGTCTTTACTGGTTGACACTCAACATGAGACCGCCTCATTTTGGTGTCTCCCTAAAACTAATATGTCATAAACTCAACACCAAATCTTTTCACTATATTTATCCTATGAAGCAACTCATGAAAATCAACAAGGAAATCATAAGCATTTTCATATGCAGTACCCGTGAATAATGGGGCTTCAACTTTAAGAACTTAGTAAAAAGATCATGTTGATCACTAGTCATTACATGCCTATAGTGAATCGGGGAAACATGTTTATTTCCAAGGACACACCCTCTCTTGCTAGTGTTGGTGTTTCCACTTCTATTGTTATAGTTCTGACCATATGTGAAATAGAGTCAAGGAGGTCAGATGTCAATTTGTATCACCTAGATACCAATTGAATTCAAGTAATTGCACGAAAGAAGGAAATAATGAAGTTTTTCTAAAGTCCTATAGTCTCTAGAAGAAAAGTAAAGGTGTCCACATACCGTTCCGTAATACTCTACCAGACATGTCATTGTGTAATGAGATCATCGAACCTAAAACTCTGATACCAAGTTTGTCATGAGTGACACCCATACCCATACTTAACCTCCTAGGTGGATGAACCAACGAATTCAACCCAACTTATATTTATTGTTCAACTTATTAAATACGAATCATAATTCAGAAGCTCAAATTTTATTATTAATGTAAGAAACATAAATCTACTAAAGTCTATTAAATATATCATTTCCTAAAACCTGAAAGTCATCACATCAAGGACATCTAATCCCTAAATACTAAGTTTAAGCGTATCAAAGACATCAAAATAAATAACTAAAGTAGTTTGTGTCCGAAAACTAAAAACATCATGCCATGACCGAGATAATCTAATATGAGCTAGAAGTAATAGCTCAGCCTAAAATATAATGTTCTGAAGACTAGCTAGAGCTGAGGCGAGTAGAAGTCGATGGTACACTCGTTGCACTTCACAAAAGGAAAGGAAAGAACAAAATACAAGTATGGATCAGTACAAGGCAACATGTACTGAGTAGATATCATTGGCCGACTCAAATAGAAACCACTATGCAAAAAGTAATAATATGAAATCAACTATAGCACTTACCAAGTGACAAGCAACAAATAATATGAACAAGTGACAACAACACCGAAACAAGTACATAATCAATCCACAATATCAAGAAAACACATAAGGACCCATGCCTCCTGTAACATCCGGCAATGTGAAATAATTGAAGAGGCTTAGAATTGGAAATTTTCATTTTTGGAAAGAATTTTAAAGTTTTGGAAATTTTGCTAAGTATGGAAATCAGTGAATTTTGGCCAACTTTGAGCAGTCGTAACTCCTAGCTCAAGACGAGTTAGGAGTATTTCCAGTTATGGTTTTGAAGCTTGTGGAATGATCTTTCCAACGCCGCCGAGTTTGCTCAATTCCGAGTTCGTATGAGCGAGTTATGGCC
>NW_006239227.1:628863-650251 GCF_000226075.1 Solanum tuberosum
ATCTATGTATATATGTAAATATTCTATTTTGAGACTCGAGTTGCTTTTTGGCCAGATATGTATCATTTAAGTTGTTTATATCTTTGCATGGCATTGAGTTATTCTGTTGAGTAGGTTTCCGCTGAGTTAAGAAAGCCAGGCCAAGGGTTCGCTTGGGGCCAGCAATGGTCTCCGAGTGCCGGTCCTGCCCAGGGTGTAGGCTCGGGGCGTGACACCTCCACACCACGCTCTTTTGAGAATTAAATTCTTTGAGATTGTGTATATTAAATCAATTTAATATGTTTTCCTTTAATGTTACTGTGCTGGACATGACACCCGATCCAATAATATCGTGTAGGCTCGTGACACCCGGTCTAAATATATATTGTGCCGGCTCATGGCACCTGATCCAATAATATTATGCAGCTCGTGGCTCCCAATCCAAATATATATATCGTACCAGCTCATGGTACCCAATCCAAATATATATATCGTACCAGCTCGTGGCTCCCAATCCAATAATATGATTAATTTACCATTTCTTATCATCCCTTTCCACTTCATTAACAATATTTCATCAAGTCTTCTTTGTTCAAGGCATCACTTTAATATAACAAGTTCAAGATTATGGATTTTGCGGTCTTGAGATTACTGACCAATCACAAACATATAATTCATCCAAACCGCAACAATTAAGTAAATAGAAAACTTCACAATGTTACTCAATGACTATCAATCACTATTAAAAGTCTCTATATCACATAGAACAATCATAACCTACCTCTACCGAAGAATCAGAGTCAAGCAAGTTAATTCTCCAATGTTTTCCTCTCCTCAATGCCTTCGAACGTTTCCAATCTATCAAGTATACAATACTCATAAGCAAACGAGTATGTAGACACCCATATTACTATATATTTAGCCTATACTAAAAAACTCACCCAAATCTATAATCAAATTCCTAAATTTTGATTCCAACTGATATATCAAGTCTCATTCATGATCCCAATTATTAGGTCAAATCATATATCTCTTAAATTCAAGCCTAGGGTTTAAGTCTTAATTCCTCCAAATAATATACTCTAATGAAATTCATATATTAAAAATACACCTAATATTTAATTACATTGATCATTATATCAAAACTTAAGTTATAAAGTGATAATTAAAAGAACCAAAGTTTTAAACGGGAACTAACTAGGAACTAATAGCGCACTAAAAGTAAATTGTTAAACCCTACTATATTCCAACAATTTAATCTTATTTATCACCTCTCATTTTTTTGCTAATCATCATAGGTAGGGATGTCAAATGAGTGGGTTGTGTTGAAATTTGAGATATTAGAATGGGTTGAAATAGAAATTGGGTTGGGTCTTGACCCGCCTATGTTTAGTTGGGCTCAAATGGGCTAAAAATTGGGTTGGATCATGACCAGCCCAATTTGACCCACTTAATCTCAATAATTTTACATACTGTTATTTAACTTTTATAACCACAATTTGTATTTCAAATCAAGAAAAAAAAATTAAAAAAAGAAGTTACAAATTCATAGATAAATCCTAAAAGATTTAAAATAGATAGTAATTCATACATTCAATATATGAGCATACAATACATCAATGCAAATAAAGAGTTCTAAAATGATTTGAAATTGAAGATTAAATTGGGCTCAATTGAGAATTCTCTTAAAATTGGTTGATATTGAACCCAATTCAAATTATCTTGAGCTCAACCCTTAAAATTTTGAGCGGATTGGACGAATTACCTATAGTTGGGCTCATTTTTGACACATCTTACCACAACATAATGCTTATCCACTAATATTTTATCTCTAAAAAAAAATATTGTTGGACATCAATTTGCAAACTCAAGTTTGCAATTCCATTAAGCTTATAAACCTACTATATGTTTCTCTTCTTCCCTATTTTTTCCCACAACCCACTGTTATAATAATGATACATGACCTTATCCATAATTACAACAAGGATTAGATCGTGATGAATGATTATCTGAAGTTTTCTCGTTCTTCTCTCCAGGATTGGACCCACGTGGGTTTCAGGGGTTCACCCAAACCCACCTCGACAAAAAAATACATTGTATATATAAGATATATATATTAATTTTGAACCCCCACATGAACAAGAAGCAAGCTATATCATAGTGGTAGATTTTCTTTAAAATTGACCCTCACATTTGCGGATTGAATCTCATTGTGAATATTTTATTTTTTTAGCTTCTCTTCATTTAGTTTCAGGACCAATCTTTCACATTTTTTAAAAAAAAAAAAAAAGAAGTACTAAAAAGTAGATTTAAACCCCAAAAAAAAAATCTATTATGAACATTTTTTTTAGCTTCTCTCCATTTAGTTTCAGGACCAATCTTTCACATTTTTTGTAAAAAAAAATGCTAAAAAGGTAGATTTAAACCCAAAAAAATCCAAATGTGCTAAAAGGTCTCTTGTAACAGAACCAAACTTTTTGTACCTATAAACTATATACTACTACTTCTTGAAATTGGTTTTTGTTGACTTATTCACACGTTTATACTTTTATTTTTCGAACTCCCTGAGTGAAAATCCTGGATTCGTCACTGCTTTTCATGAGGATTTAAGCGACAGTGGATTTGATTTAAAGTTATAAGAATAATAACCCCTTTTTAACTTAAAATTAGTTTTTACACAACATAAGGTATTAAATAAATTATCAACTTAGTCCATTAACCTCCAATTAAATTAATTATTTCAAATTACCCATAAATTAAATAGAGCAACATTCACATATAGCAAACATAAAAATCATATTTGTATACTATAGTTATAGTTTGTATAATTGCGCTGGCTATTAATATGTATATTTAGCTATACATATACAAAAGAAAGCAACTGTATAATCTGTTTCAGTATACATATACTGTCACGGCCCGAGCCTACACCCTGGACGTGGCCAGCACTCGAGAACCATTGTTGGTCCCCAAGCGAACCCTCATCCTGGCTGACTACAAGCGGAGAACTGATTCAAGCATACAAAGCTTAAAAATTGAATAAAATCAATAACTCAAATACAAAGCTTTAACTAAAAAGAAAACTCTGAATAAAAATAAGATATTCAACTCACCATAAAATAGGCAACTTAAGTCTTTAAAACATTTAATAAAATAAATGAATAATACAGACTTCTCAACTATACTGACTATCTATGAAGCCTCTAGCTGATAGAGATGGAAGTCGGGACAAGACCCACGACATCCTGACTAAACTGAAAAGTAAATGAAATCCTCCGGAAACAAGGAGGCTCACCATAGCTAACTCGAACTCCCGGATGTGTCAACGAATCTCCTGTTGATGATCCTGAATACTTGTGTCTACATCATGAGAAGATGCAGGCTAAATGGCTCAGTACATGGAATGTACGAGCATGTAAGAGGAATTCTAAAGCATAAACATAAGCTTGAAACTTAATAAAAGGAAACATACTTACCCCTTCTCAAACTTACTCAACTCAAGGAATACTTAAGGATATTCAAAACTACTCAAACTTATTCAACTCAGAAGTACTCAAGGGTAAGATACTCAACTCAGAGATTAGATACTCAGCTCAAAGATATGATAGTCGACTCTGGGTACTCAACTCTGGATACTCAACTCAATATAAAGCAACAATACACATGCAATATATGGAAAGCTTTATAAAATAATAAAAACAACTTAGTTCGTTAAATAAAATGCAATAACAAACTCAATTTTACTTATATAATAAAGTAATATAGTTTCTGTGGGAGTTTCTCTAACCGACAACCATCACTTAAGAGTTATAGTGATGATACAACACTTTACCTCACGCTGCCAAGGACCATCATATACCTTGCCATCAGTATAAGACCTAACTTAACTTAGTGGATCCACTAGTCTATGCGAAAAGGATTCATCTAAAAAGTATGACCCTTTCTCTACCCATGATAGCTACATGCTTCTCATGGAGACTTGAGTTAATAGGAAACTCGTATCCTCACATCGGTGCTCAATAATACTCCCAAAATATAATACGCTCATATGTTCTTAAAACAAACTTCTTTCTTTGGTTTGAGATAATTACTCAAAACTTAGCTAAGTATTAAAACAAAGTGAAAACATTTATAAAAGACTTCTTAAAATATGGTTCATGCCGAATTATGGACGTGAACGACTCAATGCAAGGTTTTCAATAACCATAGATAGAACTCAATGCATGGAACTCAAGAACTTCAACAATACTACTCACTTCAAGAATGCTCAACTCAGAGGGTTCATGTGGAATTTATGAGCATGAACTACTCAACTCAAGGACTCAAAGATACTTCTCATCTCAAGATTGTTCGACTTATAATGTTCATGTGGAATTATGGGTGTGAACGACTCAATGCAAGGTTTTCAATAACCATAGATAGAACTCAATGCATGGAACTCAAGAACTTCAACAATACTACTCACTTCAAGAATGCTCAACTCAGAGGGTTCATGTGGAATTTATGAGCATGAACTACTCAACTCAAGGACTCAAAGATACTTCTCGTCTCAAGGCTGCTCGAATTATAGGGTTCATGCGGGATTATGGACATGAATAACCCAACTCAAGGACTTCATGGGTAGCATGTAATAGTCCCATGATTAGGAATGTAATCTCAAATGGGTTAGAAACTCAACACTTAAGACTTAGGACCTAAAGACATTACTCCTCTCATAGATACTCAGCTTATGGAGTTCATGCGTAATTTATGGGCATGAACGACTTGAATGGTAGGTCTACATAACATTATGGAACTCATGTATACAATTTTTCTCTTTCTCTTACTTACTTCCTCAAAACTTAACTCAAATCGATGATGGATCTCAAAGGATTCACAATTGAACTCAAAACTTTCCTAAACTCTACTCTTAACTCTCTCATAAATGTGAATTATGAATTCAAGAGTTATGGTTCATGCTATGAAAGATCTCATGATGACAAAATAGACTCATGATTACATTCTCCTCACTCTCATGCTCATTTACTCGAGTCTTGAAACAAGTTACTAGGAGTTGTAGGACTTTTTTAGAATGTTCGAAAGAATTCTCAAAACTTAACTCTCAACTCTACCTTGAATTTGAATTATGAATTCAAGGTTATGATCATGTTAGGAATGATTTTAGGTGTTTAGAGGTAGCTTAGAGTATTTATAATAAAAAAGGAGTGAAGGTGCACTTTAAACGAACTCAAAGGGGGTAACCGACAACAAACTAGAGGGGGCAGGCGACCCTGGCGCTATGGGTGGCGCTGGGCGCCAGCCCCTAAACTTCAGAGGAGGGTTTGGGGCGCTCTGGCTAGCGCATCGCGCCAGGCCCCAACCCAGAAAATCAACGAATTTTCCTTGCTCGTTTTCTCACCCTAACTCGCCTAGAATCGAATGGTTTCTTCCCCAATCACTTAGAAATGATTACTTAACATAAGTACACTCTAATCTACTCAATACATTCCTTAAAACACTCACTTTTATCTCAAGAAATCATCCAAAACCCAACACAACAAGATTTAGAATGAACTTCAAGAACTCATCAAGAACTCAAATCTTTCAACTTCAAGAATGAAATTTGCGCTGAAAATAACATGTTTGGCGTGTGGGTGAACAAACCCAACACTATTGGAAGCTTACATACCCTCTTAGGGATCAAACCTATGGCGACAATCCGCAACAACTCTCAAGAATTTCGACGAACTCTTCGATCCTTTCTCTTTTCTCCTCTTCTCTCTTCTTCTTTTCTCTTCTTGAACTCTCAACTAAAATCCTAGGCTAATTTTAGGATTATAAAACTGAACCTAATAGGATTAGACCCTTAAAACCTTACTAAAAATGAATTAAATCTGATTGGGTAAGGAAAAGACCAAAATACCCTTTACTATTTCCGGCTAACTTTTCTTATCTGGGCAGCCTAACTTCAAAAGGCCATATCTCACTCATCCGAAATCGAAACTTAGCAAACTTGGTGGCGTTGGAAAGATAATTCAAAGATATTTCCTACGGTATCTGGTAGAACACCTAAATCATACTGATCTAGGAGTTATGGTCGTCGAGCTCAAGGTGCTACATCTAGTGAACTTAACACTTAAGAAATTTTAACTCCTCGGTAAAATCCTACTCACAACGAAGGATGGTTCGAGTCTTAGTTTGAAAATTTTTCTGGGGTGTTACATTATCTCCCCATTGGGATCATTCGTCCTCAAATGACGGCTGGACTGGGTATGGAACGGGTTACTCTTACCCAAATCCTTAGGTTCAGGTTCTATACCTCTCTATAGGGAATCTCATCCCAAGACTATTACTCCTTACCACCACATTCAAGCTTAGTACTCTAGCAACTCCATGGACACCTACTAACAAACTCCTTCAGAGCCAACTAAGGGCTCTCATTTAAATATTTCTCATAGTAAAACCTCATTCTAATCTTCCTCGTTATTTACAACCTTAGATGGAACTATCACACCATCATCATCACAATATGATCATTAACCTCCTCTTTCTAACATCACTTCATTACTAAAAGGACCTCTAAAAAGATATCCCCCAAACTCTTTGGAATTCATTACTATCTTACTCTCAAGCACTTGACTTGATTTCTCATCTTATCATCTCCCCCTTAGGTCTGTATCTAACACTTGAAAGCTGACATATACTAAGACCTCTTTCTAAGGTGTTTCCCTTAACCTTTTTTGGTTACATACCCTCTCGGTACACCTCTTAACGCTCTTATTACTCTTATGACTTAGCCACACTTCACTGCCCTTATCTAAACGTTAGGGTCTCTCACTTGTACCACTCATATCTATTGGAGCTAACATTTCAATTCCTCACCTACTCTATGCCAAGTCTACAAGATCAAATCTCAAGACTAACATGATCACCCTCATGGTTCCATTCTTTGGATCATGACACTCATCTCAAATTCAAGCTTAATGTTTATTACTAAACCCGAATATTAATATGATTGCTTGCCTACTATACTATACCTCATTACTTAATCAGTTCTATAACCTTCTGTACATCATGACCCTCTCAAACATATCATAAGCCTAGTTTATATCTATCCCTTCACCGCCAAATGTATAATGTCATTGACTCAAATGTTAAGTTTCATATTTTTATTCTACAATGCAACAATGTTTGCTTCTAATAAATGCTTAACTAATGTGTATGATTGTCATGACCAATCCACCAAGCCAAGTAGACACCTACTCTAACACCTAGATAGGAGAATCCTTTCTATCCAATTTAAACTAAAAGACTGTGGAAGTAAATAAAATTCAACGCATCACCTATTCAATTAATAAAACAAATTTCCAGCCTTAATAAAATACATATTGTCCTTTGAAAAACACACAGAACCATTCATAGGAACTAGTTTAAACAGGTACAAGTGCTTCTAAAAGTAAGAACACTATGAAAATGGACACAACTCCCACCATAAGAAATAGAGGAGTAGAAGCTGTCGGAGATCACCATCGCCTTCACTTATAAAACATCATTGAATCTTACAATCAGACTATGTCAAGTGGCATATTAAGAGTAGTTTTTTCAGTACAAACAACACGTACTTGTAGGCATCATCGGTCTACTCGAATCCACCACATAATATCAAGTAATTAATCAGAAAAACACATGCAAGTTGAAGTGATACAACCTCAACCTTTTCACGACAGCTCATACTACCAGACAACACTTTATCCCAAGTCACCTCCACCTCGTTCTGTTGCCAACTCCACCATCAAGGCAATTTCATCTTCCAATCCGATCATAACCTAACCCTTTTATGAATTTTCAAAACCATTTATTCTACTAACACCAGAATTCTCCCTATTGATTTCCTTCCAGAATTCATCCACCAACTAACTCTATTAACCGGTATGTTCTATCTCTTGTGACCCCCTGCCCTTAGCAATTTAGAGAAAAGTCTATGCCCAATAGGGGAAGACTGCGGTAAAAGGTCGTCCGTCCACTCACAAAACTCATACTTAACCACCTTAACTTAAATCCCCCCCTCCCCCATCGAATATGTCTGAGACTATCCAAAATGATAAATACAGTGTAAATTAGTGAATAAGCAAAACTCTTCGTCAACATTCGGACTTAACATCTATACGAGACATGTCCAAAAATCATAACAATCACTCATGCTTGATTCATCACACCTTTCAAGTAAATCGGACCATCAAGGATCCCTAAAACATCATCTACAACATTTAACATGCAATCCTGGTCTACAGAAGAACTACCCCAACATCTATACACTTATTCGACCACTCATGGACCAACATGTGATGAATATAATATATTTAATATATTTGGTCCACTCATGAAACTAGCACACAGAAACAATCACACATGTACCAGGTGTGGTACCCGAGCCAATCATTAGTTAATTGTACCGGCATGAACTCCAGCCAACCATTAGTTAATTGTACTAGTATGGTACCCAACTCAACTATTAGCTAATTGTACTGGCGTGGTACCTGAGCTAACCATATAGATATTCCGTACTAGATGTGGTACCCGAGCCAACCTTTAATATGTGCCAAACATGGTACCCGAGTCAACTAAGAGATATCTTGTACCAGGCGTGGTACCTGAGCAAATAAAAAATTACACATCATAATCATAGCCACAATCACAATGAATACAAATCAGACTTGTACATCAACTAAACACATTCATTGCATGCAATTGATAACAATATAACATGTCGGTTTTTGACACTCAATCTTGACCCTATACAATGTAAAGTAATATAGTATGATGTGTATGTCATATTATTGATTACAAACTTTAAAAAATATTTTAAATAAAAGGTGTACTTAAAGACATAATCCTCTCTGATAAATTATCGCCATATCACTCAGTTTATTTAATATAAAATTGTCTTTGAATAGAAATCCTAACATATTCAATTTCATCAATTTACTTATTATAAATCTAGTTGGAGACAATTCATGCAGGTCACTTTTGAAGAAGTTGGGGAATCCAGTAGTTCGCCATAACTTCCGCAACACCAATAAGATAACTGATATTTTATCTAAGCAAGGTACCTAGCTAACAAGAAGCAGACAACCCCACGTTTTATACAATCCTCCGGACTACATAAAAAAGTACTAAAAGACGATAAAAAGAGATGACCATCTAGTAAAATAGTAACACTAGCTACTTGTAATAAGTTAACCCGTTTTGATAACCTAGCTGTAGTTTCTAACTATATATATAGTAGCGAAACATTACTACCTACTATCTTGTACTTGTTTAAGAATTTAACCTCTTTAACCCAAAAAAAAAAAAATCAGTTGCCTTCTCTTTAATTAAAATTAAAATAAAATAAAAACTTAACTTTCTTTTTTTTTTGGTGAAAGAGAAGAAATTAATTTTCTTTTCTTTTTCAACTAATAAAAATTCTTCACTCGATTAAGACCATCTAGCCTCACTCTTACCAGTCCCCACTGTGGCGCAGACTCGTAAGTCTTCTTCCCCAAATTCGAATTCGTTTCGAATTTAGCTCAAATCTGTATATATATAAACGTATTTCTATTGATTTTGTTGCTGCAGAAAATGGGGAAATTTTTAGGAATTTTGATACTAGCGTTGTGTGCATTGATCTGTGAAGCTGCAATTTTCAGACCCATTTCAGATTCTCACCGATCTGCTGCGTTGGAGTTGCTTATACCCAAAGATGGATCTTTTACAAGGTTTGATTAAACCCTCACTAAACCCCCCTTGATTCTCAGCCTGCAAATTAGTGATCTTGGATGTGTTAAGTGTGTCATGTAAAAATGTTTGAATAAGGAGTTATAGTTGAAGGGTTTCTGAATTTTTGAACATTGGCTTGTTAGTTGTACAAATTTGATCATGATGATTATAAAGCTAAGATTTTTTTGTGTCTCAGATCTCATTCCCATGTTGACCTGTATGTACTCTTCCAGTTTGAGTACCATTGCCCCCCAATATGGTGATTTGATTTTTTTTTTATTAGGATTTTGCTGCTCTTGGAATATTATTTTGGGGCATTGCAAGAGCATAGCTATACTAGTTTCAGTTTTTGGGTCGTTGGTGGAGGGCAGTTGTTGGGGCTTGTTATTTGAATTGGACAAGGATAATCCTAGGAAATGATCATCCACTTACAATCTGAATAGAAGTAAATGACCCTACAACGATATCTTGTGTTTTATTTATGGATACTAATCTTCTCTTGAGAAGGTCATATAACTAAAATGACATTTATAGTGGACTATAAAATCAAATCTCCAGGGTAATTAGGATTATTGAAATAAAGTGCAGGACAATGAGATAAAACAAGAGATTCAGAATTATGAACTTCATCTTACTCTCTATTTCTTTTTAAATTGGGTGTATTATGTAGATGCATGTTCAATCCAAAGAAGAAGAGGAAAAAAGAAGAAGAATTGTGAGAATCTTCGAGTCCACGGGCTTACATATGGAAATTGTAGATATCTTAAAAAGTTGCAGTTGCACATTTCACAAGTACGAATAATTTATATATATGCAAAAAATATGTCCGAGTCCAGAAGAATTGTGAGAATATATAAGTCTGAGCAATATATATAAGTTATTGTGAGAATTGTAATTAACTGAGGAGGAATAGCTTCACAAGTCCGAATGCTAACTTGTGAACCAAGTCTAGTATTCAAGTGGAGAAGGTTAGAGGGGTGAGCGCGTTATTGACCTAGTTTCGAAGCTAGTAATAACGTATTTCTTGGTTACCAAAAAACTCAATTGAGGAGGAATAGTTGGTGTTAAGTGTCTTACATTGGTTGTGGGATGGGCTGTTTGCTTCCTCATATGGTCTTGGGAAATCCTCACCTCAGAAGCTAGCTTTGGGTGAGTTAGGCCAAGGTTCCATTTTCTTAATATGATAGCAGAGGCAGACCCGTTCATATTATTAGTTTGTCCCCCATGTTAAATTCTTCATGCTCCAAACTTCCGACCCTCATAGTGCAGAGGCTGTAAAGTGTCCTACACTAGTTGAGGGAATGAGTTCTCTCCCTATATGATCTTAAGCAATCCTCTCCTCAAAGAGCTACCTTTTGTTGAATTTGGACCAAGGTTCGTTTCCTAGACAGTTTGGTCATTGGCAATCTCGATATTTTGCTAAAAGGTATCTGTTAAACTCTTCTTGCAGCTCCTCTACAAGAAATACAAGGGTAAGAAGGAACCAATTGCAAAAACGTTTAGTTGCACTCTTTTGTGCGTTTACAAACTTATAGTCATAGCTGATATTTGTCGCGTATCTTGAAATTTCAATTGCATCTATCTAGCGGTTGATAATTTTACCTCTCTCCAGCCTTAAAGAAACATATGAGGCCTTAAGGACATTTAAGGTTCTTGGGATTGGACATCAGCTTGACATCAAGGCAAAGTCATGTAAATCAGTGGTGGATACTGCTGGGTCTCCATCTTCCACATTGAAGGACTTGTTCCAAGCATTGGAAGTAAATGGGATATTGAAGTGCGAGCTTAGCAAGGAGACTTTTGCTGTATGTTTAAGCTTACTGCTAATCTGATTTATGGTAATTCTTTTTAGTACATTATATTTACCTATATCCTCCTTTTTTCTGCGACTGCTGTGTATGTGTGAAGGGCATAGCTTCAAGACTTAAGGATTCTGTGAACACTGCCAGCTCGCTTCTCGACTACTACTATTCAATTGGTAGTTTAGTTCTTATCAAGGTAATGCAACAGGGAGAAATGTCTCATACTTTCTTTTATATTGTACCTGACTTAACTGATACACCTTCTCATGCTCTCAACCCCTTGAAAGAATGTAAACAAAACCAGATTCGTATAAGGCAAAGTTGAAGCTTCTCAGTAATATAGAGTTGGCAATATCTGTGAATTTTGTATCTGCTTGTGTTTCTGTGTGCCTCATAAGGGATTTGAATTTTGCCAAGATTGTTTTTCTGTTCTTACCTTGTCAATGTTCCCTCTGTAGGGTCAAACTTCTGAAGTTGATGTACATCTTGGAGGTGCTGATTCAGTTTTCCGTGCCATAAAGGTTTCTAACTGCACTTGCTGTTATCATTTACATGTTATTACTCAATATTTGTTTCTGTAATATTTGGTATAAGAATGCATAAGGGACGCTTGAGAACTCTTGGCAGGCTCTTAGCCAAAGTGATGGAAGATGGCGCTATAGCTCCAATAATCCCGAGTCTAGTACATTTGCTGCAGGTGATTATTTTCTCTAGAAGACAATAGTTTTGCATTATATTACAAAAACAATTGGCTATCTGTAAACATGAGTCCCTAAGGTGCCCCCTCTTCTTGCTTGATTGCTGTATCTTTTGTTATTATTTTATCCTGGTTTTGAATATTCCTTTACAGGAATTGCACTTGAGAGCCTGGCTGGTGTCATTTCATTAGCATCTTCTGAGATCGATCATTCTCTGGTGAGTGACACTTGTCCTTCCTATTGATCAATCTCCGAAAACATTAATTTGTACTTTGGTCACCGGTATTTTATGAAAAATCTTTCACTTAAGTAAGCACTAATATCCTCCTTATCACTGTAATTAAAGGCTCACATAAGCCCTGAAACTAGGTGTAGCACGGGCTGGGTGCTTTGCATTGCTTAAGGCAGCTCTGTGTAGACGTGAAGGTGCTAAGATGTGCGTTTCGGCACTATGGATATGAATCTAGAAACTTAGTAGATTAACTTATAATTTGAACTAAACATTTAAATTGTTTCAACCTGATGGCTTTGGTCCTGAGGTAAGAGAACAACGTGTGTGGGTTAGGTGCACATTGCGAGTTCATTACCATCTATTATCAAAAACATGGTATTAAAGCGGAGAAGTGGAGGGGTGGAGTAATTATCGTCCTTGATGATTTTTCGGCTGCCAAAAAGAATATTTCACTTAATTGTAGTTTTTCAGTTCTTTTGTCTATAAAATCAGTGTTTTGTTCTTCATTCTTTATTAAGTTGAGCTTATATATTTATGTGTAATGCGTATGTAATTATGTATGTGTGTATGATGCATGAATGCATGCGTGCATGTATGTAGAGTCCATCCGTATTTGCTAGAGTACCACTTCAATTGTGCTTTTCGTTAAAGCCACAACAGATTTTGGTGCAATTTGATGCATTTCTCCTTTGCAACATATATTTCATGGAAACCTCTACCATATTCATGTGCATACCTCTTTTTTTTTTCTGGATAACCTAGAAATTCCAAGGTAAATAGCAGTATAGCACAAGGTTCAAAATTCGGTGGATAATGGGACCATCCTCTACCCTTCAGCCTCCAAATACCAGACACAAATATCTAACGTGCGCCTAAACCACACCTCAGAAGCTACGCTTTATTAACTACACAGAAGTTGTGGAGGCACATGCATACCTCTTTTGAATGAGCATTTTGGTTTGAAAATACAGGATCCTGGTGGAATTCTTGCTATTGAGATTCACCTTGCAGTTCAAGTTTAGCTGTTCCTTTTACAACATAGCTGTTTATGTTTCAAGTACACTGCTCATTTTGTTTTAGTTCATTTGATGGTGTTGAGTGTGAGATTCTTTACACCTATCATTGGAGAGGTTACTGAATGTGTTATTGCATTTATTTCATTTTGCTTTCCACTATTGTGCCACTTAATGTGTGTTTAAAATGTGCCTTTTAAGTTCACATATTACAAGGTTTGGGAATATGGGGTGATTGACTGAGCTGTTGGGTGATTTTCTAAGGGGATCAATAAAATATTATAACACCTCTCATGTGATACTAATTATCTGAAGCCTTATGTTTTTTCCTGCTGTTTTTGCTAAAAAGGATAAACGTAAGAATGTTACATGTTTGAGTGGGTCGACATAAAGGAGATAAAGCAGAGACAAAGGATTGACGGTCATTTGATTTAAAACTGCATGTCTCTTATATATGTCTAGGTAGTATTGAGTTGGGTGGACCAGTATGTTAGCTTATGCACTAAAGTTGCGTTTTGCTTCATTTTGAAGTACATCATATGTCATCACTGTTTTTTTTTCTACGTGCATGCATAGGATTTTGTGAGATAACTAGTTTCAACTCTATTTCTTTGTGTTGGCAGATTAGCCTGGTGAAAAATGACATATCAAAGCTTCTAGATGGTGTTGAGAAATATGGTATCTACCTCCTTTGTTCTTTCGTATGTTCTCCTTATTCTCTTGTTCACTCTGATACTTTTTCTTTGCTTTTCTCGGTGAGATTTTCAGTAGCTTTTAGTAAATTTTGCTTGAGATTCCCTGTTCTGAGATCTGAACTTACAGGGATGTATACTGATGTGCTTGTGCTAGATAGAGTAAATGGCATTAGCTGGTTGTAATTGTTTAGGTCTGTGCTATTCATTTGGATGTACCAGATAAAACCTTCTTATCAAAGCACAACTTTTAGATACTGGAAAAAAATATAGTATTCAATTTTTTCTTGCAATAGTTTCCAGCCAAGAAAAAGAAAACATAGTCTGTAAAAATACTGTGAATGTTTCTGATTTATCGTCGGAGTAGGTGATACTGAATTACTGATGCATGTTAAAAGGGTATTATTGCTCTTTTCCATAGTTTTAATTTAGATGAAATTTGTTGTTCTTCCTATTTTATGTGGTTATTGATAGTAGTGTGGTAGAAACAAAGGATTGACCTATCAGAAAATGAAATGAAGGAATGAATATGATGTGCATGGCGTTTTTCTTGATACTGAAAGTTCAAATGAGAAGTGTTTATTAATGGATGCTGTAAGTTAAAACAATGTGAACCATGCTTATGTCCCTCATCTGATAATGTATGTTACTTTAGGTGCGGGCCAAGAAAAGAAAGAAAGCATAAAGTCAATAAAAAAATATTGTGAGTTGTGGTTGGAGTAGGATATATTGATGTATGTTAAGGTATTATCTCTCTTGTCTGTACCATTAATCAAGAAATAAATTAAATTCTTGCTTTTGTGTATTACTCCTCCGATTGTCCTATTTTGACTTGGCACAACGTTTAAGAAAGTAAAGAAGACTTTTGAATCTTATAGTCTTAAATTAAATTAGAGATATGTCAAATGTATCAAAATGCTCTTTAATCTTGTAGTCTTAAATATGCCATGTGGAAAGTTGGAATTAAAGAGTTGTGAAAAAAAGGAAAGAGACATTCTTTTTGAAATGGACTAATAAGGAAAGTAGGACAAACAAATTGAAATGGATGGAATATTAATTTTTGTCGGGATAGGTTTTTGATTGCCTTTTTTCTTGATATGAAAATTTCAGGTGAAGTGTTTATTAGTGAATGCTGCAACTTGCAAGTTATAACAAAGTGAAATGTTTGGTGTCCTTATGTTTCCTCGTTTCAATATGATGAATGTGTTTATGCTTAGGAAATGATCTTCGATTTAGAGGTACCTCACCTATTTCTGAGGTGAATGTTCCTTGCATATTTATGAGAGATTTATGTAGAGGTGAATGTCCTTGATTTTTCACTAGGGAAATTTTATTTACTATTCCATAAAAAGCTGAGTCTACATTTCACTCAATCAATTGATGCAAGAAGGGCGAAGGCTGGATCTCGGTGATACCTACTTAATCTAGAGAAATACATGATTCATAAATGTATAATCATGTGATTGACTCAAAAATTGTTGTGGTTGATGAGCTAGTCGAGAAAGAGGTAAGGAAAGGGGGGCCAGAAGCCAAGCATGTTTACTGGGATGGTCTAACTGACAAAAGTAAAAATAATTCCTGTTGTTAAATATATCTGATGCTAGTTGATTGAGAAGCTCTGATGTGCTTGGTCTTTGGCACATTCACTAGATGTTACTTGTGTCTTCTATAAAAAAAATTTGAGAAGGTAACATTTATTGTATAACTATTTTCTGCAGCATAAAAACTGCAGCTATCCATAATTACAAGGGATGTCTTTTGTAGTTTTCCATAGAAGATGATATTGAAGTAGTTCATGAATCAATTTGATACCGTTCTAGCTTATTTGGAGCTGATGCTGCAGTTTGTCTAGTCATGCTGGGGAACTCAACTCAACATCATTCTAAAACATTTGTTGTCATGTTACAGATGATGGCGCCTATTACTTTGATGAAAAGCTTGTTGATGCTCATGGACATCAGAGTCCCCTATCAGCTTCATCAGCGGTGGTGCGTGGTATCACAGCATTTGCCACAGCATCTGATGAAGATTTAAATGTACGGTAGTGTAATAGTTGATCCTTTCATTTTTTTTTCCAACTATCATATGCACGCTTTATAATAATTTTCCTCTATTATATGCAGCTGCCAGGTGACAAAATTTTAGGTTTAGCAAGGTTTTTCCTCAGTGTTGGAATTCCTGGAAATGCAGAAGACTTGTTTTATCAACTCAATGCATTGGCTTCCTTAGAAAACAATCGGTGGGCCTGGCTATGATTTACTCTGTTTTCCCTTTTCCCAAATTCAATAACTCAGGGAATTTGTTTGTAGTAAATTTCAGATGAAGCACCTTCCTTATCAGTTAGCAGCATTCTTTACTTATATATGATAAGAACTTATTTTCAATACAGGGTCTCCATTCCATTGATTTTGTCGCTCCCAACTGCTGTGCTTTCATTGACTAAGAAAGACCAGCTTAAGGTGCATCGTGTTAATCCCTTTTTTCCTTAAGTTTTGATTAGATGGTATTGCTTAGTTTCCTTCATACATGTTTATTCTAACCACTCATTTGGATTTAAGTCTCATTCATGTTATTTGCTTGTTTATTTTTGTTTCTTTAGTGATACTGTACATTAAAACAGGAATAATGGCTTGAAAGACTGGTTTAGAGTAAAATAAAATGATGGCTTCAAAGGGGGTTTCTCACTAGAAGATTTAGCTGGCCTTAATTTACATGTGCAAGTGCAATCAGCATTATTGCTTGCACATAGAATTTGGTTGTCTTGGTTTTTTTAAGTGCTCACCACTAGATTTCAGTTGTTGACATTTACCATTCTTAAAATTAGGTGAATGTAAATACTGTTTTGGGCTCTGCTGTACCTTCTCTGTCTGTGAAACTCAAGCAGATCTTCAGCTCTGGTTCAAAAGATGCTTCAATCATTGATCAGGTGCGTAGGGTTTTTGTTTGTTATATAATCCAGCTGATGGATATCTAGTAGGAGTTAAAATAATTTGATTAAAATAGTGTAAATGTCTTTGCTCTAATTGAACTTTAATTTGTTCAAATTTGTGCTCTGCAGGATCTCAAATTTGACCCTGAAAATGCTGTGTATTTCTTGGATGCTTTGCCAGAAAACATTGATGTTGGCAGTTACATTTTTTCTTTGGAGGTATGGCCTAGTTCTCTTTTCCTTATGAAAGTCTTCCCATTCTCCATCCCTTGGAATCTCTCATACCTTTAAGTTGATACTTATTTGATCTCCTATCTTTCTTTTCTGGATGATCTTCTAGATTGTCCTTGACAGTCCAGAGGATAAAAAGATCTATGCCACTGGAGGACGAACAAAAGTACCCATATATGTGACGGGATTTATCAAAGTTGACCATGCAGATGTTGCTGTTCTTGACAGTGATCTTGGTAATGTGGAAACTCAAAAGAGGTATGGGATTTTCTGCTCTTCTTTTACTCTACTTTTGGCACATATATACTCTAAAGACTGATTTTCTGTTTTAATCTTTGACTATTTATTTGGTCTTTTGTCTTCATTTTCTAATCCTTTGTATTGATGATTACTGTTGACTTGTTCCCTGTTATGACAAATGCAAATATCATACCTCAATTATGAAAACATATAACACTAATAAATTCCCTTACTGTTTTGACATTTAAGCATTTCATTTAGAAGAAAAATATTAAGCTAGCTCTAGATTCTTTCTACATGCTGTATCACATTGCCATTAATTAAATTTGAAGAACTGGCCACTTTTTCTTAATGATGGTGGTATTTGGTCTTTAGCTTGCTTGCATCTCAATTAATCCACCAGGTCGCTTGCTACAGCCCACAAGCATAGGTGTTGGGTAGTACCACCCCTTGAGGTTAAATAGCTTGGTTGAAGTTCTTTTTTGATAGAGATGTTCTCTTGATGGTTTTCCTTTTTGATAGAGATGATCAGTTTTGACTCTGTTTACATTGCATTCCTATCTACCTATTTAGAATTTTAACACTCAATCACTCAATGAAACTTAGAAGCTGATTTAGATTCAATTAGTTCATACAGTTTACCTTTATATAGCTTCCATCGCATTACGATTTCCTCGATTTTACGGAAAGTGTTATTTTTTCACTTCATCTAATTATTATTATCATTTGAGTACTGTCTTATTAACTTATTTTTCATACTGTTTTTTTATATCATCATATGGACAATTCTATGCCTTCTGATACAAATTGAAAATTGTGCAACTTGTTTTGTGCCTTCACCACAACGATAGTTATCCTTATCCATGTGTGTTTTCCATACAGATTTGATTTGGCTGGGGAGAGCACACTCTCTCTCTCAGCAAACCATCTTCAAAAGCTACGGTTGTCATTCCAATTAACTTCTCCTCTTGGGAATGCTTTTAAGCCACATCAGGTTGAAAACTCATCTTGTCCTTTTAGTGTATTGTCTTCTGTAATAGAACATTGGTGGACTTACTGTTCTCCTGTGCAGGCTTTCCTCAAGTTGAGACATGAGAGCAAAGTGGAACACATCTTTGTAGTGGAAAATTCTGGAAAAAATTTTGAAATAATACTAGTTAAGTTTTCTTAATCGTTTTCTCTATATCTCTACCTCCTGTTAACATAGAGTGCACTATGGACATTTTCGTAAATTTAGCACATGCCTGTTTATTTGTTCTTCTTAGAGTTATTCCAACCATTACCATATTTACGCTCTCAGTTGATGGGGTTGGTGATCTGCAATAAGTTCTTATGCGGGAAACATCCATAATTTCCTAGCCTCAAGTTCCAACCCAATTAAAAGCATCACTAAAATTCTCCAATACCAACAATGATGAGAAGAGCTAACCCTGCTGTATTGTAAATGCATTTCTGTTTTGTAGGATTTTCTTGGACTAGTTGAGAAGTTTTTCTATCTATCAGGTAGATATGACATCCAACTTACAGTTGGGGATGCTGTCATGGTAAGTTTCTATTTTTTAGCTCCATAAATGTTCTATATATTGTGTCACATTTTGGTCAATTTTTAAGCAGAACAGCAGTAAATAAATTTCTTCTTATGACAACTGGCTTCGAATTTTGATCTGGAAGCATTTGAGTTGTATTTTAAGCAGATCAATTTTTCCTCCAGGAAAACTCGTTCTTCCTACAACTTGGTTCGATTGAATTAGATCTGCCAGAGCCTCCAGAAAAGGCAGCTCGTCCTCCTCCACAACCTATTGATTCTACCTCAAGATTTGGGCCCAAGGCAGAAATATCTCACATATTCAGAGCTCCAGAGAAAAGACCTCCTAAGGAGCTTTCTCTCATCTTTCTGGCCCTTGTTCTCTTGCCATTCATTGGATTTTTGGTCGGGGTATGCTCTTGAATTCTTCTTTTAATTAGTTGATGTGAACATTTGAGTATTCTCCCTTATCAAAAGAGACAATAGCCAAGTATATGTTTGGTTCTTCTCCCAATTATTTGCTTCTTGCCTTGAATTTAATGTGGAGCTTTGTTCTTGTCTTTCCTATAATACTTTTGTTGTGATTATTATTTTGTTTTTTGCATGTCTCAACAGCTTTTGAGGCTGCAAGTGAACCTGAAGAACTTCCCAAAAGCATCAGTACCTGCTATATTTGCCATTCTTTTCCACCTTGGCATAGCAGCTGTCTTGACACTCTATCTACTATTTTGGTTGAAGGTCCGTCCATGCTTTCTCTAATCTCTGGTTGTCCTTTATATGAAATTGCTCAACTTTCTGTTTTGCAGCATTTCTATTACTTCCGTTCTAATTAAGGTAACAACATGAGGAGATGGAGAAAGAAATTAGTTCAACTTCCCTGTCCTTTTCCTCCCATTCCTTGAAAAAAACACTGGTGTTTCAGTGCTGGAAAGTTAAAAGCACAAAATTTAATGACTATACATCAACAAGGTTTTAGAATGTCTTGTTTCCTATTGACCATAATGAACTTTGACATCTGTCAACAATAAAATACTCTCTAATGTGTTCGCCAATGCTCTAAGTGAAGCCTAATTTAACTTGTCTTGTATATTTGTCGAGCATGTTTATGTTTGCTAATTTTACATGTGTATTTGCCTCTTTACGTGCAGCTGAATCTATTCACAACACTCAAAGCACTTGGATTTTTGGGGCTCTTCTTGATGTTCGTTGGACACAGAACCCTTTCATATCTAGCATCATCATCTGCCAAGTTGAAATCAGCCTAATTTAGACAGATTGCTTTTAATTATAGATGTGAGGAAGCCTTGAATAGAAAAGAGAGTTGGATAATCCAATTTTGTTGTACGACAAAGCACATGCGTATTTAGTATTGTGAGAAATATTGGAAAAGAATATTATTGAATTGTTGTTTTTAATTAGTTACATTGAGATCTTATTTATAGACACTACATTGGAATCCTTTTCCAACTAGGATTCCTATTCTTATTCCTATTCCTATTCCTATTCTAAGTAGGAAATACTTATTTCTATTCTAACACTCCCCCTCAAGCTGGTGCATACAAATCATATGTACCTAGCTTGTTACAGATGTAATTAATACGAGGACATGTGAGGGATTTGGTGAAGATATCTGCAAGTTGATCATTTGACTTCACAAATTTCGTAACAATATCTCCCGAGAGTATCTTTTCTCTGACAAAGTGACAGTCAATCTCAATGTGCTTAGTCCTTTCATGAAACACTGGATTTGATGCGATATGAAGAGCCGCTTGATTATCACACACAAGTTCCATCTGATCAATTTTGCCAAATTTTAGTTCTCCCAGCAACTGTTTGATCCAAACTAGCTCACAAGTTGCTGTCGCCATTGCTCGATATTCTGATTCTGCACTAGATCGAGCAACCACATTCTGTTTCTTACTCTTCCACGACACCAAATTACCTCCTACTAAAACACAATATCCGGATGTCGAACGTCTGTCAGAGGGTGATCCTGCCCAATCAGCGTCTGTATATCCAATGATATGCTCATGGCCTTGATCCTCAAAGAGTAGTCCTTTACCGGGAGCTGACTTTATATATCGCAGAATACGAACAACTGCTTCCCAATGACTATCACAAGGGGAAGTCATAAACTGACTTACAACACTCACAGGAAAAGAGATGTCAGGTCTAGTCACTGTGAGATAATTCAACTTTCCAACAAGCCGTCTATACCTTTCAGGATTACTAACCATGTTAAATTAGGTCTTAGGCCTAACTCACACCCCAAAAGCTAGCTCAAAGGGAGGAGGATTGCCCAAGCCTTA
>NW_006239227.1:650529-665329 GCF_000226075.1 Solanum tuberosum
GCCGGAAACTGCCTGAAAATCACCGGAACCCTAATTCCGATGATCGGATCTGGAGAAAACTGACTGGGTTCTGGTCGGAAATACTGGACGACCCCAACAGAAGAAAACTGCTCGAAAACAGATGACCGGAGCAGCACTCACGCGCCAACACGTGACCAGATCTTGCCGGAAAACTTCCACCTTCGAATGGCGCGTGGAGGCGCGTGAGGGGCTGTTTTCCGGTGGATCTAATTGGCGTTCGGTCGCCTGCGCTTCCCGAGACTCGTGATGGTGTTGTCTTTCGCACAACACCTTCAGAACGAAAGATGACACAAATCAGTCCCAACCATCGTCGCCGGAATTTGACACGGTGACTTGAAGTTTCTCACCAATGCTCTGATACCATGTGAGAAATATTGGAAAAGATATTATTGAATTGTTGTTTTTAATTAGTTACATTGAGATCTTATTTATAGACACTACATTGGAATCCTTTCCAACTAGGATTCCTATTCTTATTCTTATTCCTATTCTAAGTAGGAAATACTTATTTCTATTCTAACAAGTATGATGTAAACTGCACCAGATTTTGTCTTCAAATGATCGATAGTTGCTACTTTAACCTGGTGAAGTTGCAGTGATTTGTCTGAGGGGGGGCGTTTTTCTCGACATCATGATTATATACGTACAGTACTTTATATGAGGACTTGTGGTAATTCATGACTTGTGTTTGTATCTGATGGTGCACAATTTGCAGAAGTTTTCACCTATAGACAGTGTGGTCTAAATGCATGTTAAGTTGTACATATATTGTTAAAAGGGTTAATACTAAAAGCATGTGGAAATTTAAGGGCCAAACCCATCGGTGACCCCTAAAGTTGGTATTAAGTTTAACTTAAGACATCTCAACTGAGTGATGTTCATTTTAGACACCTCATGTGAGGTCTCACTATGTCATTTTGACGCTCTATTGTTGAGTGTATCACACTCACTTTGACATGTCAACAAAAAGTGTCAAAATGAGACAATGGGATTTTACATGAGGTGTCTAAAATGAACATCACCCAGTTGAGATGTCTTAAGTTAAACTTAATACCAACTTTAGGGGTCACCGATGGGTTTGGCCCTTAAATTTCCACATGCTTTTAGTATTAACCCTTTTAACAATATATGTACAACTTAACATGCATTTAGACCACACTGTCTATAGGTGAAAACTTCTGCAAATTGTGCACCATCAGATACAAACACAAGTCATGAATTACCACAAGTCCTCATATAAAGTACTGTACGTATATAATCATGATGTCGAGAAAAACGCCCCCCCTCAGACAAATCACTGCAACTTCACCAGGTTAAAGTAGCAACTATCGATCATTTGAAGACAAAATCTGGTGCAGTTTACATCATACTTGTTAGAATAGAAATAAGTATTTCCTACTTAGAATAGGAATAAGAATAAGAATAGGAATCCTAGTTGGAAAAGGATTCCAATGTAGTGTCTGTTTAACCATTAACAAAAATTATAAAGCCGGAAACCGAACCAATAACCCAATAAAAAAATTTGCAAAACCGTTTAAAAACCGTTAGCCCAATAACCCAATATCAATAAACCAATAGTATTTTTTTCGGTTCGGTTTATTGGTTAAATCGGTTTTTGCACATCCCTAGTTGAAGAGTCTAAGTGAAACTTGGTGCTAACTTTAGGGGGCCATCAATGGATTTGACCAAATTTAAGAGATCAAAGTTCTATTACATTGAGAATGGGAAATATTTACAAAATTGTTCAAATAATTCTTCTTATTATAAAAGCTTTGAATGCCATTCTCTAACGTAATTACAAGAGCTTCCAAGCTTTCCCTCCTTGCATATTGAATTTCTTCAATCTCCCAAAAAACATGAGAATAATGATAATTATCTTACCTTCATCACTCCATTTTCCTACAAACCCATACCATTTATTCTTACAAGTTTGGTCTCCATTTATCACCCTATCACAACTATATCCTGTTGTGAAACCAACATTCCCATATGCACTACAAAAAAGAAAAAAAAATAATCAACTTAGGAATTATTTCACAACATAAACTCTGTTTAAATGGTTGTTATATATTGTTTTATAATGTTCATATTGTATTATTTTAATGAATATAACGGTTGTATAGATTATATCGTTCTTTGTATATAATGTTTCACAACAACAATTCGAAGGATAAACCCACAAGAAAAGTAGGATACATGGTAGAGCTAAGATAGGGTAAATGATAAAATAAGATCATTAAATAATAAGTAGAAACAAAATGAGAAGAAAAAATATTAAGGTGACGACGCAATCACACCAAATCGATCGTTACACAAAATGAGACTTTCCGTCGTTACCTAACGATGAGTTTAACGATAGGATAAAATAAAATTTGAGTAACAATATTCAAAATGAATATATATTTAAACTAACAATACAATACAATGAGTAATAAATAACCACCCAAACAAGGTGTTACTATTCTTTGTTAAACTACATGGAATTAAATCCAAGAAAATGTGCAGTTTATTGAAACACTAATTAGGAATTATCATTATAGTCTAACAATTAGCCTCAGTAAATGGGAGATATAAACTAATCTCTAAAAGATTGATTATGGTATCTAAAACAATTAAAGAACCAAAATGTTCTTTATTCTTATGGCCTTAAATATACCATTTGAAAACTTAAAATTAAAAAGTCGTCAATAAAAAAAACATACATTCTTTTTAAAACGGACTATTTCGAGAGACAAAAGAATTTGTAGAGTACCTTACAACTTCAAGAGTGATATTGAAGACATTAAAGTTGAGTGGATCATCCTTTATCTTTTTCCTTTCTGTTATGCAAATAAGAATAATGAACAAGGATAGGTAACAAAGTTGGGAAAGTATGAAATTTTCTACAACTTTTCCTCTTCCTTGTTTTTCACCAAATACATATTCCTCTGTGTTCTCTTCAACACCTTTAACTGGTATAAATGATGTATATGGAGGAAGATACTTGAAAAAAAGTTAAATAATCACGTCTTTTTCTTCACTTTAAACTATGTATAATGTATCAAAATGTCTTATGACTTCTTGTCTTACACATGTCATGTGACAACTGACAACAATGAGTTGTCAAATTAGGAATTCAGAAAATTAATTATTTTTTAAACTACCTAACAATAAAATTAAGACAAAACAAATTGAAACTGAGAAAATGTCAGTATAGTGAGAATAGAAAAAGTAGGAGCGAGTCAAACAACAAAAATTTCAAGTGACACCCCTTCATCGGAAATTTACATTGTATATAGAAGTCAAATTTTGGTTTAATAAATATATATAAAAGTATTTACACCTCTTGACACAAATGAAAGGTTTAGTCTAGTGGTTAAGGTGTTATAAAAAATCCTTAAGGTTGTGTATTCAAATCTTATTTTATTTTATTTTTCTTACTACAACCATTGACACCCCTTTCTGAGAATTCTGCTTCGCTACTGCCTCGACTAATTCAACGAAATATCTGTCACCTCACACTAGCAACAAGTACGAGGTTACTCTGTCCACCAAGGCTAGGACATATAGGAAGAATCACCTAGTGTTTTTTTTTAATCTCTGCTAAGTTTTGAACCTGAGACCTCAGGATTCTCAACCATTTCATTGATCATTAGGCCACAACCTTGGAAGCCTAGTGTAATTCCAAAAGTGGGATTTGAGGAAGGTGGGATGTATGTAGACCATACCCCCACTTTTGTGGGGGGTATAGATACTAATTTCGATAAAAAAAATAGTTATCGAAGCAGGATTGAAAGAAAAATATAATCGAATAGATGAACTTACATCATTACTATGAACATCACCAAAATTGGTGGTGAAAGAGTGGAGATATCAACAATAGTTTCACCAGTGTGTCTTGCATTCACAACTTGAAACAATGATCCCACAAATCTTTGATAACTATTTAGTCCATTGAGACCATTAGAATTCCATTCCAAAACACAAAACAATATGGATTGCACCAAGATGAAACCAAACATAGTAACCACTAACAATCTTGAATGTTGTCTAGAAAACAAATGTAGATGTCCTATTTCTCTTGAATTCTTCAACAAATACTTAGCTTCTCTTTTTTTGGACACGAATAATTTTCCCATCAACCTAATCGAAAATCTCAAACACATTGGATATAACGCATTCCCAACAAGAACTTGAGGGATGAGAATCAAAATAAGACCTGAATTCTTGCTAAACACCATCATGTTTTCGTTCGTTGGAGCATATCCACAGTAAACAAAGGATGAAATTGTTGTAAAAATCGCGAAAATGTAGGTATTTAGCCCCTTGTTTGTTGGTACATCTTTTGCACTTGAAACAAAGGCTAAATACACTAAAACTAATGACATACCAACAATGTTGATGACTAGAAGATAAACTAATGTTACAACTCCAAGCAATTTAATAGATTGGTACTGGAGTTTATTATCTGATGACGCGAAATCATCTTTATCTGACTTATTAGATTTTGGAGAATCAGTTAAAACGACAATGTCCAACTCAATATTATAATCATCATCATTATTAAAATTCGAGTTTCTTGGACTAGAAGAAGTACTATTACTACTACTAAGTATTGACTCAATTTTGCTATTTTTTCTCTATGGCTTAAACTTAGGTCTTATTAAATAAAGTTCAATCATAGAAATAAAGACCTCACCACCTATGAACATCAAAAATGTTATAACAATGAGTTGGGAATTTGAAAAGACTTCCATTTCTCAAGTAGACATACTTGAAATAATAACAGAAGAAACACAAGTGAAGAATAAGTCTAAATTGGTAGACGTAAAATCTTCAATATGTCTCAGGTTCAAGTTTTTGAGAATTAAAAAACCGAAAATAGAGATGAAGATGAAGTAAAAAAGTTGTATGAAAATCTTGTTCACTTTAAAAAGAATGGATTTGTATAAAGAAGAAATGAAAAAAGCATGTTGATCCACACAAACATGACATATACAAAAATATAGAGCTACAAAGATGTAGCTTTTTTCCCAAATAAGATAAGCTACTCATTTTTGAGAAACTACAACCACTTTTCTTAATTTTGGATCTAGAGTAGTAAGGTGTCTATATCTATATATATATAATGTTTCAGTTTGATTTATATGATTTATTCTCTATCTTATTTAATTTGTTTCAGAAGAAATATTACCAATGATTTACTAATATTTAACTTCCCATTAATTAAGGTAGGTCACTCTGTCTTTTTTAATTTGTTCTAAAAAACTAATTAAAATATTCTATGGTTTCTTGCTCATCTATTTTTGTTTTATTTTATTATGATGACTATTGTTAAATTAGGATGATTTGATATGTTATCTATAATATTTTGTCACGATTTTCTCCATTTACGTATTTCTTTCTTTATACTGCTTTGGTTTGTATTTTTCATCAGCGGAAAGTCTATCGAAAACAATTTCTCTACTCCAAGGTAATGGTAAGATCTGTGTATACTTTACAGCCTCTCCAGAACTCACTTTTATGAGATCACTTTGATTCCAAAAAATATTTCTTTTTCTTTTGAAAACTCTATAATTTCGAACTCTAGTTATTTAACAGAAGATTGTAATCAACTTGTTCATCATAACATTTGTAACAATTAAATCGTAACTCATCTTTTAGTTAATTTTTGCGACAAATATCTACGCTGATATGTTCATATTACTAAAATTATTTATCTAAAATAATTTGTTAATTTATAAATTCAAGATAAATATAATTAATTTTTTCTCATTTAGTCCTTAAAATTAACTCTTTTGAAAGCATAAATATTATAAAGTTCCAAAAAAAATAAAAAATCTCCATAGTTAATCTTGATATTAATAGATAAAACACACAAATAAAATGTATTTAAAAGAGTTATATGATAAATTAATAAAAATATTATTTTTATTGATTTACCAAGTAGCATTTAAAGAGAAAATGGATAACTATCCATTTTTAATGGTTATAGTTTCCTTTTTTACAGTCAAATTATAAAAAGTTTTACTAACATTTTACGATGTATTTTTTCATCATATTGATGATATGCAAAAAATTGCAATTTATAGTACTTTTCATATAGTTTTTGAATATTTTTATTTAAACTATCGAATTAATATAATCTAATTTAACTTTGAAAATTAGTCAAATTGTCTTTCGAAAAACGTAACATAACAAATAAAAGTGGACGGAGGGAGTATGAGACAGAGGAAATATATTATCCGTTGAATGATTGATTCATAATAATTGACTAGTTATGCTTTCCGAAGTCAATGTTTTAAAAAACATGTATCGCAATTTAAGAACATTAAATGATTCAAATATTTTCAAGTAGAAGTTAATGGGTCGTACAAAGGCAAGTACATTTATATGATGCACTTGTAACGTGATTTTGTTGGTTGGATAAAATTCAAGGATAATAATTGATAGTATAAACCACTAATTTATTACTCCCTCCCTCTGTCCCTAATTACTTATCCATTTTTCCTTTTTTAGTTGTCTCTAATTACTTGTCCATTTTGACAAATTGAGAAAGGTTACTTTGAAAAAAGATAGAACTTTTTGAAAATCTTAGTTTTTTAATTCATTCATCTTCATAATTAATAGGGGTAAAATGGTAAACTTACTATGTCAATCATTGCTTTCTTAATAGGTGTGTCAATTCAAAAGTGGACAAGTAATTAGGGACGGAGGGAGTAGTATCCTAGCTCCTATTAATTATTATTGTTTTTTTTCTTTTAAATGATTTTTATTTACCTATTGGAAGTAAATAAATCAAATAAAAAAGATGACAACCAAGTGTTGGTCTACTATTTTCAAGATAGTTGTTGGTTAAAGAAAAAATAATAAATTTTGAAACTAACCTAAAAACTTAGCCGTCATTCATACCAAACCTGACTTTTGAACCACCGCCGGTGGCTATGGCCACCAACTCATCAGGGCAGCGCCCTCCGGAACCGTCCAGTGTCCTTTGAGGACAGAGAAGCAAAAGAATTTTGCATCGTTGTTTAGAGCATATCCTTTGATCACCAAACCACTACCAATGAGGTCTATCTCTTATTTACATTGGGAGCCAAGAATAATATGGGAAGAAGAGGAGGTGACACAGATGATTTACAAAGAAAATCTCCAATATGTCGTCATTGGAAAATTTTCTTATGGAATGCCTGAAATCAAAGAACTGAGGAAGATGATTCCTAAGCAATGTGAATTGAAAGGGGAATGTAATATCGGTTTGCTGGGTAATCGACATGTGCTCATCAGAGCGGCGATTATGGAAGACTATGTGAATCTATTATCTAAGCCAACTTTTTACCTAACTCTTGGACAATGATCCTACACAATGAAAACTCTGAAGTGGGATCCAATGTTTAATCCAGAAGAAGAGACAACAACAACAATTGTGTGTATCTCTTTTCCATCTCTCCCGCCTAACTTTTGTGAAGGAGGCTATATTCTCGTTGGTTGCTGCGGTGGGGAAGCCCCTTCAAGTAGATATGGAAACACAGAACCAAACGAGACCTAGTTGTGCAAGGTTGAGGCTGACCTGTTAGGAAATTTCCCAAAAAGGATAAACATTGGGGTAAGTAAGCTATCAGGAGAAGTCGTGGAAAAATGGGTTCGGATAAAATATGACTATGTACCAAAGTATTGTGCCAATTATCGATTACAAGGACATAATGAGCAAGAATGTTATGCTCTACATCCTGAATTGTATCTAAAGAAGAATGATGGAGCATAGATAGAGAAGGGGGATTCACAGGACAAAGGAAACATTACACTAAACGGAGAAAAGGAAAATACATCACTGGGAACAAACAGGGGCAAAGGCAAAGAGGAAGATACAGAGAAATTTGTAACTAAAAAAAATAGAAGAAATCAAGGAAGGGGAAGATACTTTGAAAAAAAGGTGTGGAGCAAGTGTGGAATCCTAAACCAACACAACTGGTAAAGGAAGATGAGGGGCTGGTCAATATAGAAAATCAGTTTGATGCACTAAAGGATCAGGATCAAGGGAAGGATGGGAACACATGTACAAAGGAGAATATAACAACAAGGAAGTGGAATGAAAGTGTTTTTAACAAATCATATAAGAATGAAGGACAACGAAATACAAGCGAAAAGGACAAGGGAAGTAGGGAGGACAACAAACAAGAATAAGGAGAAGTATCACCGCGACAATCAGATGAGGGGGGATCAGCCTTAACGATATGGAAGCCAAATAGTGATAAAGATCAAAAAGAGGACCCACCAAATCCCCTAAACATAATTGAGCCGAGTTCAGATGAGCCGTTGTTCACAGATACGTTGGAACTGACTCCAGTTTAAAAGAAAAGGATTCAGGATGAAGACGAAGACGAGGACCTAGAGATGAATATACTCAGTGCAGGAAAAGCAGGTGACTTGTCACCAAGACAAATTGCTGATCTAAAAAGTGGATACAAAAAAGGTAGGACCGGACAAAATATTATGCCACTTCAGGTCATAACAAGGAGGAGTAGGGAGAGGGAAGATACAAATTCCCAATGATAGGTCAAATCTTAGTTTGGAATATCAGATCTGTTAATTCTCAACAATCTTTTGAGAGATTAATAGAGTTGAATAGATGACATCATTTTGCATTCATAGCATTGCTGAAACCTTTTCAGGATCCAGATGACATAGATCAATATAAAAGAAGACTTGGTTTCAATAGAGATGTAGCTAACTCATCATTCAAGATTTGGGTTTTCTGGAACGATCAATGGAATGGGCAAGTGATTGCAGATAGTCATCAACAAATAACAGTGAGGTTTTGTTATCACAATAAATTCTTTAGGATTACTTCAATTTATGCTCAATTTAATTCTATGGAAAAGCTGGAATTGTGGGAAGATATAGAAGCAGTAGCAGATAGCAGAATAGAGCCTTGGCTGGTTGGAGGGGATTTTAATGTTATTTTAAATGCGGAGGAGAAGTTGGGAGGTCTTCCTCTCACTCATGCAGAAGCTAGTGACTTTGCACATTGTATCAACAATTGTGCACTTAGCGAATTGAAGTCAAAAGGAAGTAAATACACGTGGTGGAATGGAAGAATAGAGGAGGAATGCATTTTTAAGAAGTTAGATAGAGTCTTGGTTAATCAAGATTTTTTGGATTTATTACTTAATAGCAGTGTGCAACATCTGATTAGGCAGGGATCTGGCCATGCCCCTTTATTCGTCCAATGTAGTACAGAAGAAGAAAAGGTTGTCAAGCATTTCAAATTTCTGAATTTTTGGACTACGTATCATCAATTTCTAGATATTGTGAGAGAAGCTTGGCAGATTGATTTTGTGGGGGATTTATTTTCTGAATTCCAGGAAAAAATGAAAAACGTAAAGAAAGCACTAGCTCAATGGAGTAAGAAAACATATGGAAACAGTTTTGAAAGACTGGCAACGCTAGAGGAGCTGATTAGGGTTAAAGAGATTCAATTTGAAATCAGGCCTACTCAAGACAATAGATGTGCACTGAGTCAGACAGAAGCTGAACTTAGAAAATATTTACACATCGAGAAAGAGTATTGGAAGCAAAAGGCAGGTATGAAATGGTTTAAGGATGGGGATAGAAGCACGAAATTCTTTCATGCTTTTGTGAAAGGTAGAAGACAGAAGTTGCATATTGGAGAAATCCTAACAAGTCAGGGAGAAGTGGTTCAATCGAATGATCAAATTGGTGCAGCAACGGTGGAGTTCTTTGAGGATCAGTTTAGAGAAACTGATATATTGAATTGTCCTGAGATGCTGGAAAATATTCCCAGACTAGTTACTCAAGGCCAAAATGAAGAAATTAGCAGAGTTTCAAGTAGAGATGAGGTGCAAACAGTAATCAATGAGTTGAATGGAGATAACACTAGTGGTCCGGATGGATTCTCAGGGACCTTCTTTCAAGCAAGTTGGGAGATAATTGGGGATGATATAACTAAAATGGTTAGAGCTTTCTTTTGTGGTCAAAGACTACCAAGGTTTATCACTCACTCGAATCTAGTTCTAATCCCCAAGAAGGAGGATGTTAAATCTTTTACGGATTTAAGGCCAATCAGTCTTAGTACTTTTGAAAATAAAATTATCTCAAGAATGATTCATGAAAGATTGGTCAAGGTTCTCCCAACTCTGATTTCTGCAAATCAAACGAGATTTATAAAAGGAAGAAGTATTATGAAGAATGTTTTGTTAGCACAATAGATTATTCGAGATATCAGACTTAGGAATAAGTGGCAGAATGTGGTGGTGAAACTTGATATGGCTAAAGCTTATGATAGGGTATCCTGGGTATTTCTTGCAAAAGTCCTAAGGAAATTTGGCTTCTTTGAGATTCTTATTGTTATGGTGTGGAGATTAGTATCAAACAATTGGTATTATGTATTGGTAAACAGTCAAATCTATGGTTTTTTTCTATCATCTAGGGGGTTTAAACAGGGTGACCCATTATCACCAACCCTCTTTATTCTAACTGCAGAAGTGCTTGCTAGAGGGCCGAACAGGCTACATGAAGATACTGATTTTAAGAGTTTTGGTATGCCAAAATGGAGCCCAAACATTAACCATTTGTCATATGCTGATGACACTATTTTGATTTGTTCAGGGGGAGAAGAGATCAGTAATGAAGATGATGGGGGTACTAGCAAAATATGAACAGGCATCGGGACAAATGATAAACAAGAACAAATATTTTTTCTACTTACATGAAAAGACACCAGAAGTGCTGGCACAAAAACTTAGAAAATGGACAGGAATAAACCAGGGATAATTCCCATTCACATATTTGAAGTGCCCTGTTTTTTATGGGAGGAAAAATGTGGCTTATTTTGAGGATTTCTTGAGAAAAATCAGTAGAAGAATACTGAGCTGGCAGAACAAATTATTAACATATGAAGGAAGACATATACTAATAGCTCATGTTTTTCAATCAATGCATGTATACCTACTTTCTGCTATGAACCCTCCTAAGGGAGTCCTCAATAAGGTTCACCAGCTATTTGCTAAGTTCTTTTGGGGGAAGGCTGGAGGTCTAAAAGGAAAACATTGGATAGCTTGGGATGACATGTGCTACCCATATAAAGAAGGTGGAATTGGTTTCAGGTCCTTGAATGATGTTTCAAAAACTTTGTATGCAAAACTATGGTGGAACTTCAGAGTTTTTGCAAATTCTTTATGGGGTACTTTTATGTGGAACAAGTACTGCAAGAAGGATCATCCAGTGGTAGCAAAGGGAGTTGGGGGATCTCAAGTCTGGAAAAAAATGGTGGTAATCAGAGAAGAAGTGGAGTAGGAAATATGGTGGCAAGTGAAAGCTGGAAATAGCAGCTTCTGGTATGACAATTTGACACAACAAGGGGCTTTATACTATATTGAGGAGGCAGGACCAGAAAGATCAGAGCTGGAAGTGAGAAGTTTTATCACCAATGATGGGTGGGATCAAGAAAAATTAGAGAGTGTGCTTTCAGAAGACATGGCAAGATATATTATGGATAGTATAAAACCTTTTAACACTAAAGGGATAGACCATGCTTGGTGGATGGGAAATGCTAAGGGGGAATTTTTGGTAAAATCAGCTTTTCATATGCTACGAAGGAAGAGAGAAGGTGAGGAATGGTTAAAGGAGATATGGATAAAGGGCTTTCCTCTCAAAATCAGCTTTTTCCATTAGCTGGTTTGGAAGAGAAGAATTGCCACAGATGACAACTTGAAAAGAATGAGGCTAAATATTGTTTCAAGATGTCATTGCTGTGAGGAGTATAAGATGGAAATAATGGAGCATTTATTTCTAATATCTCCCATTGCAACAAAGCTGTGGGAGAAGTTTGCTTCCTGTGAAGGTATTAATCTCAATGGAGTACATTTACAACAGATGATTACTAGCTGGTGGAAAGCAACTGGACCTACTAAGATACAAAGAATCTTCAAGATTGTTTCAGCAGTGTTAATGTGGGAACTTTGGAAACGGAGGAATGCTAGAAGATATGGAAAGGAGGTAAGCCTGAGCAAACTGATACAACAGTGTCAACACACTATCAATCAGTACATCAGACATACCTATCCTTGGACTCAAAATTCAATACATTGGGAAGGAATAGTCAGCTACTTCTATCATTACAAGCCTAAGATATTCTATCAGGTTGTTAGTTGGCACAAACCAGAGAGGAATTGGATTAAGTGTAATACAGATGGGGCTTCTAGAGGCAATCCCGGAGACACTACATATGCATTCTGTATTAGGGATTATAAGGGGGATTTGATATTTGCAGAGGCTCAACAAATAGGATTTGCCTTTAATAACATGGCAGAGGCAATAGCAGTCTTGAAGGGATTGAGGTATTGCAGGCAAAATCAGTACATAAAATTAATTCTGTTTCATTAGGGAGTGGAAAATCCCTTGGGAATTGATAGATATTATGGAGAAAGCCATTAACATAATAGAATAAGATGGGGTAAATATGAAGCATGTCTACTGAGAAGGCAATCACCTAGCAGATGCTCTAGCTAATACTGCCTTTAGTCACATAGAGAAGCAAGAGTACAATCACTTTAATCAGCTATCAGAGACTTGCAGGAAAATCCTAAACATTGATAAGCTATAAATCCAAAGTTTTACACATTAAAACAAGAAAGATTAAAGTAAATACCAACCAGTAGAAACAACAGTCACAAAGATCTACATAGTCTAGAGTCTCACAGACATTCAATTTACATATTAAGTTTGAGATGCTATATGAGCTTAATAACTGCGAGAAAGTAAAAGCTAGCATAGGCTATGCAAGCTTACAAACAGAGGGTTAGCAGCAAAAGTCGAGGGCTACATTGTCAGATGAGAATCCACATATCAACCACTGATGCGAAGCTACGAGAGGTTCGATTCAGAGCAACCTGATGCACACACCACTGTACATACTGCTGAAGAAAAAGAGGAGTACTTTTTTGAAAAAAGGATTTGGAGTAAAGAGATCAAAATAGGAGAAGAAATTACCTGCAAGCTTGAATGGATACATTTGACAGAAATCATCTTACAGTCCAGCTGAAATCAAATACCTGGAAAACAAGAACAACAATCAAATGTTGTTACACAAGACATGGGGGAAGGAAATGACACACCTTTCAAAGCCGCTGACGACGCAAATGACACAACAATCAGGAAGTGAACACTGATTATCCACAAGAAGAGAGAAGGAGCTGAAGGATCCAAAAGGGCAAGAATATTGAAGGGGTGGATTATGAATCTGGAAGTGGGAAAGTGTACTATTTGGTAGGTTTTTTTAGAAAGAGGCGTAATTGTGGGGATGACCAAGTTACACATTTGGGCTTTTGGCATTTGGGAAAATTTTCAAAACAACAATATTTTAGTTTTTAGTGGGACTCCTTAACAATAGTTTCACTATTTATTTAAAATAACAATATTTTAGTTTGTTAAAGGATGAGTTATGTATTTATTTTATTTTGATTAATTTGAAAGAATACAAATAATTAATAACAGAATAGAGAAAATCATGGAACAGAAAATTTCAAAAAGGAAAAAAAGATTTTAAATATAAATCAATTACGTTTTGAAAGAGCATATGTTGCCATTTTTTCTTTCGAGCGTTTTTTTTTTTTGCCTTGTTCTTAAGAATTCCAAAAAAAATTGCAAAAAATAGTTTTGTCTTCCGAATCATTCAATTGATAATTTTCAAAGCTTCTTCAAGTTGAATTCGGCATATTCTTGAAACGGAGGTTTTCAAAATTCACGACTATAATTTCGTCAATTTCATTGAATTCAAGAAATTTTGACATCAAGTATTTTTGTTTTTGTCGATTATTTTATTTGTTTGGGTGATATATTCATATATCTCGACTATAATAGTGGGTTGATTTTTTTCGAAATCGGTAAAATTTTTGTATGATTTGATATTTTTAGCTTTTTTTTAGATGTTTTGTATCCAAACTATGATGTAGAACGATTGAAAGTGCTTGACTTATTTTAGTTTCGTAGCTGTTTTCTTTTTATTTGAATGCATATAATATTTTTGTATCAATAATTTCGTCAGTTTCATTGAATTCAAAAAATTTCGACATCATGTATTTTTGTTTTTGACGATTATTTTATTTGTTTGGATGATATATTCGTACATCTCGACTATAATAGTGGGTTGATTTTTTCTAATGAAATCGGTGAAATCTTTGTATGGTTTGATATTTTTAGCTTTTTTTGGATGTTTTGTATCCAAATTATTATGTAGAACGATAGAAAGTGCTTGATTTTTTTTAGTTTCGTAGCTTTTTTCTTTTTATTTGAATGCATACAATATTTTTGTATCCCATTATGTTAATGTAAACAGTAACAATATGAGATTTTCGTATCCACTTTTTTTGGATGTTTTGTATCCAAATTATGATATAGAATGAATGAAATTGTTTGTTTTTTTCAGTTTGGAAGCTGTTTTTTTAATGCATACAATATTTTGTATCCCGTTAAGTTAATGTAAATAGTAACAATATAGGGATAGAGTCATAAAAATTATGTGATATACTGAATATAGTACAACTAGGGATTAAAAATCATAAAGTAATTAAGAATTGTATACCAATATTTGTTGCCTTGTAGTAAGTTCTGGATACAATTAAATATTGGATTCAATTTATTGTAGTTGAGCTAAAAGGTGAAATCTTTGTATGTAAATACAGATCAGTATGTATTGAGTGTGTGTTCTATATTTTTGTTTTTGCAGCTAGCTACCTGGAAGGTCAACCAAGAAGTATCGTGACAAGGCGTACATCGAGCT
>NW_006239227.1:665811-686243 GCF_000226075.1 Solanum tuberosum
TATATTATGTTTTCATCAAACTTATATTGCTTTAACAAAATAAAATACAAAAATATGTCTTCCTAATACAGTTATAACTAAAACTGTAGAGAGTATACACATGAACACAAAAAATGTCTTACAAAAACTAAAATACAAAAAATGTCTTACTAATACAGTTATGATTAAAATACACAAAATGTCTTACTAATAATACACAAATCAAATGAGGGAAATTCCCCAAAATTTTGAATATTATTTGGTATACCTCTAGTTATTCTTCTGTCATTGTAGACAATCAGATGCTTTCCCCAAAATCTAAAACCCTAAAAGCAAACTTCAATATTATCAAATATAAATGTACTAAAAATCAAACAAAATAAACATATAAATGAATTTTTAGATTCTACTAAATACTGAAAAATTAAAACAAAAATACACAAAAAAATAGAAAAAAATTGTTTAAAAGACTAAAAATCTGAAAATACACAAATATTTGATGAATATCTAAACAAAATCACATAAAAATTTAAAAAAAGTGACTGAAAATCCGTGATATATACAATCCGGAATATACACCATAATTGGTGATTTTAAAAAGCAAATCAAAATAAATCTCAGTAAATAATGGAAATTACCTTTGCCAATCGAGAAATTTTCTTGAATTAATATAGAGATTTTGTTTAACAATCGAGAAATTTCTTGAATTAAAATAGAGATTTTGTTGAACAATTTGTGAGAACCTTGAAGAAAGAGAAGCTGAAAAACGTGAAAGGTGGGGGAAAGAAAACGTGAAAGGTGGGGAAATAAGGGTAATGGATAATGGTGTAATTGTTTTTTTTCTTTTTAAACGGTTATTGGTTTAGAATTTGATCCAATATAGGATTGTTTTGATAAATAAAAGGAAATTTAAATAATAATTTCTTAATACAAATTATTTTCTAAAATATTGCCATTCTGACATTTTAAATAAATATTTTAAAGTGTTGTTGTTTTGACTAATTATGTTAGGTACTATGACTTGATTGCTAATTTTCCCTAAATTAATTCTAGTTGTTCTATTGCTGATGAAATAAAATGAGCCCCGAGCTCAAAATTATTTTTTTTTTTTAAAAAGAAAAAAAAAGTGTTGGTCTACTACATGAGATAACTGGGATAGTTCTGAATAAAGGAAACCTACTACTAGAAATCATGAAATTAATCGTGAAATTTATTGGCTATTCCTAAATAATTTGTCGCTAAAAAATTTCTACTTGATTAAATTTTCTTATAATTTGTCGCTAATCTATAACTACATTGAATCAACATGAAAATTTTGCTGTTCCATTAATAATTTAGTGAGTTGCTAATTTCCTATTTTTTTAGTAGTGAGCTAGGAGAATTACTAGTGATCGTAGAGTAATCTACACCTTGTTGAGATGGTTGTTACCCTTAGTGTTTTATTGTATTGTTAGTGTTTTATTGTATTGTTAGTGTAAATATAATGTTGGTTTTGATAGTTACTTAAATTTTATTGTAACGTATCGTTTAAATCTATCGTCAGGTAACGACAAAAAGTTTCATTTTGTATAACGACCGATTAGATGTGATCGCGTCGTTACCTTAATATTTTCTTCTCATTTTATTTTTACTTATTATTTAATAATCTTATTTTACCATTATACTAACCTTTTTTTTTTTTACATAGTAGCTCTACCTTGTACCCACTTTTCTTGTAAGTTTATTTATTCAAATTATTGATGTAATGATGGAGAACAATACAATATACCCAAACATTGTAATAATTAAAATAATACAATATAATACACAATACAATACAATACGATATATTATAAAACAATATGTAACAACCATCCAAACATATATAGTCATGATAAGGGAAGGATTTAATGGTTTTTTTTATAAACAATTAAGATTCTAAACACTTTATTAGGAGATTAGATGTAGAAGTGTATCTTGAAAATTACAAAATAATTGCTACTTTATATATTAAAATCTTTGAAATGTCGATTTTCTAATGGAACAATTTTCATCCTGTTTGTGTCATACCTACAATAGTGTTGTAAATTACGTCGAAAATTTGAATCGGAAATTTATCTTAGTTGAGGCTTCAATTATTCTTTTTATTTTAGTTGATTGCTTGGAATTAAGAGGGCCTCTAGAAGTACCAAGTCACCTGCCATGGGGTTTTGATCAATTTATATTATAGCAATAATTTTGCATTATTTGATTTATATATGTATAGTTTTTTTTTTTTTTTTTATTTATTTGAACGACCCTTGGAGGGGTCTTATATATGTATAGTAGGGGGTAAATAAGAGGGCTTGACACATGGACAAATTAGGAAGCAACACGTGGCAAGAGAAATGTAGGTCATGAAAATAGTTTGAATTACAATAGCTACAATAGTGCATGTTGTTGAATCAATACTGATAAGTCAATATATTGATGGTTCTATAACGATTTAGCATATCTATAAATTGATAACCAATAAGTCAAATCAATAAATTTCAAAATCGAACCGATCGATATGTAACTTAGGCCGACAATAACACACCTTGTTGAATCATTTACTATTAAGTTGTAACTACTTAAATTAGACAAACCAATACTATTTTAACTTGTGGCATGCATATCACATTCCCACAAATAACAAATGCAATAGTGTGTTGATTCCGTGGCTGAATAATACCTTACATCCAATCCGGCATCATTCATTGGTATAACATGGCAATCATCATAAATTTTCAAGTTAAGTCAATTGTTTCATAATTGATCATTGATTATTCTAAAATCCATCATTTGATGAAATAAGTATTCTTTGATGAAATACCTAATTGGAATATACTGACCAAAGAGAAACATTGTATATAGAGTTTCATCAAAACCTTAATTATGGATGTTAATTATATATCACACACATGATTTAGGGTCAAATCATAATTGTTAAGATGAACATGGTAGATGTTTAGTGATTATTAAGATGGTGGGGGCAGCCTAGTCACTAGAACATGACAAAATCAGAAATTTATATAAAGAGATTCAATTTTTTTTTTATAAGGTCATATGACCTAAAGTAATTTTTAATCCCTTTTACTAGAATTTTTTTTCATGTCAAAAGAAATTCAACCATTTATATACAATACAAAAAATTATATTTGCTGCTTTATATTATATATATCGAAAAAGAAAAGGAGAAACTTTCATATGCAATGAAAAAAAGGAAAGTTGGAAATTTTGTTTTCACAAATGTATTTTAATAGTAAGTGTGAGGTCGGTCACATTTTGATATTTTTGTAAATATTTTATGAGTTTATAAAAATTTCGAAATCTCAGAGAATGTATTATCCTTTATATAGACATGGACTAAGGTTTATAATAAATTAGCCTCTAAAAGACCTAACTTAATCAAATCACGTTCATCTAGTAGAGTCCACAAAATTTTGATATCTACGGACTACGAGCACTTGTCTCATAAATACTTTGAGTTTTTAAAATTACGTATGAAGGCAAATATAGGGTATATATTTATGATACATTACTATAATTTGGAATAATTATCATTCGCAACTATTATTTTATAAATAGGGTTGGACATAATTTGGTTCAAATTAACCGAAAAAATCGATCGAACTAAATCTTTTTTAATTTTGGTTTCGATTTTTCAATTTTTAATTTTAAGATTTCGGTAATTTGATTTGGTTTTCGGTTTTTAATAAGTAATTTGTAACTTTTTTATTTTCCTTATTACCAATTCCTTCATGTCCAACAAACCCATATAGCAGAGGCGTATCCAGGATCTCAAGAACATGGGGGCACCATTATCTTCAAAATAGACAATTAATTCAATTGTATAAAATTTACGGTGAGAACAAGTTGACGAGCAAGTAGGTAGTAGTAATCTTTATATAGTAATATATTAGTAAAAAACATCATTCACTTACAATTGTACTCGACGAGTTTTCATATTTTGAAAACGGTCAATAATGACATAATTACTTACATTTTTAATTGTACTACGCTCTATATAGCAAACTAAACAACCATTCAAAAGATCTTCATCCATCCTATTACGCAAATCATTCTTTATGTACTTCATTGATGAGAATGCTCTTTCCACGCTTGCGGTAGCAACATGAATAATCAAAGTTAAGCTTCACAAGTAGATACACAAGTGACCAAGTTTGATCTAGTGTTGTCTCTATCATCACTCTTGCAAGATCCTTGATTCCCCTTCAAGTTGAGAAACTTGCTATCATACTTTTGAGCATAGACAATAAAATCATTGAGTTGAAAATTGAGTTCCCGAAGCTCTTTATCACCAAACTCACTTGGATAGTACTCAGCTAGTTTCATTATCATATCCTTGTGAAAATTAGCAAATGAATCAACCGGACTCAAACTAGCCATACCGAGGAGCAAGTCACTAGTCACCACATCAAAACGATTATTGAATTCTTGAAGTGCCAAATCAATGACGACATAAAAGACTTCCACACGAAAGTGATGCAAATATGAAATATTGGACCTCTTATGCTTCGACTTCCCATTAGAGTAGTCTTCATTCATTTTGGGAATTGAAATACCATGTTTACCACAAAATAAGCTAACCTCATCCATACATAGAGTCCTATTCATCCTCTCTCATCATTTGCAATCGTTTCTTTGAAAGGTCAAGCAATCCCATAGCACTAACGATATCTTGATCTTTCTTTTGTAAAACTTTATTCAACTCATTCGTCAATAGCAACACCTTAAACATCAAGTGCAACATAAAGACAAATTCAAATTCATGAATCTTGCTCAAAAGATTTTCCGCCACAAATCTATCAAGATGATATGGACAATCACGTTTCATATCCTTAAGCACATTAACAATTGAAGAAAAAAGAATCAGGAAATTGTCTTAAGGTTTTAAAATGAGACCCCCAACGAGTATCACCCGATCGTTGGATGCCACGTTCTTGATTCAAACCTTGTCTCCAAATTTAAGTAACTCTTCTAACTTATCTTCCTGATGTTGTCAAAGTGAATTTCTGCGTTTAAATGAAGCTCCAATAGTATTCAAAATATTAGTGAGAACATAAAAAAATTTATCCACATCCGAATTCTTTTTGGAAAGACCTACAAGTGCCAATTGCAATTGGTGAGCAAAACAGTGAATAGAATATGCAGATGACGTATCTTGTAAAATCAAAGACTTGAGACCATTTATTTCCCCTTGCATATTACTAGTTCCATCATAACCTTGACCACGTATTTTGGATGTACATAATGAGTGATCCAAAAGCAAAGAATAAATTGTCTTTTTAATGATTGAGAAGATGTATCATTTACGTGGACAATTCCCAAGAATCGCTCTATCACCATTCCACTTTTGTTGATATATCTCAAAATTAGAGCCATTTGCTCCTTATGAGAGACATCCTTTGATTCATCAACTAATATTCCAAAATAATCACCGTCCAAGTCTTCAATGGATAGCCTTAGTTGTTTCTTTAGCACAAGCCTCTACAATATCTTTTTGAATTGTCGGACAAATCATCATATCATTTTGTGGAGCATTACCTAATATTACTCTTCCCATATCAAAACTTCTATCCCCATACCATTTCAACAGTTCAAGAAAAGCACCCTTATATTCGGAACCTTCACTTTCATCATATCCACGAAATAGAAATCCCGACGTCAAGAGAAATCTTGCTACATCAATTGAGGCATTTAAACGCATCCGATAATCACTTCTTGCCTTTTCACTTTGCTTGTCAAAAGAAGATTGGATCGATTGCCGTTGGTTTATCAAATCTTGCATCCTATTGAAACATTTATGATGGATACTATTTACCTTACCAACATGTTTTTTGAATCTTTCTAAAGCTTTGTTCCAACACCTAAAACCATCTCTTGTAAATGAATCTCCAGCATTTCCATGACTTTCAAGTTCATTCTTGAACAAATAACAACACAAACAAAATGCTGCGTCTGCTTTAATGCTATATTCCAACCATTGAGATCTTCTCTTAAACCAAGTTGGTCGAAATTGACGCATTTTATCTCCAAACTTAGTTTTAGGGAAGATATGATCAACAGGTTGACATGGCTTTTTTTGAATGTAATACCTCCTTACCGCATCTCGAATATTTTTTTTTAATGTAATACCTCCTTACCGCATCTCGAATATTAGGACCATAAGATGAAATAGGCATTCGATCTTTGGGATCTGCTTCAAGAGATTTAAAATCAAACATATTATCCGTATTTGAAAGTGGAAAAGAATTTGTATTTCTTTGAACTTCCGGAGCAACTTGTGAACTCACAAATGGTTGATTAGAGCTAGAACTTGGTTGGCCATCTTTTGGCTTTGGTAACTTGATGAGAAACTTATCCATTTGTGATTTGATGATTTGAATGTAAGAATTATTTTTACCTACAAAAATAAATATTCACACTTCTATTCAATCTTATCAAAACAAAATAATTTTTAAAAAATATAAGCACAAATAACAAGTTTACTAATAAAAGAATCACAATTATTAGATAACTATTTAGAAATCAAGAAATTCTTATAAATTTAAATATTCAAGCAATCAAATAATGGAACCACTTCATAAATCAAGAAAAACATATAAAACAAATAAAGTACATTAATAAATAATTATTTTTTTTAGATAACATACCTTGTTACTTGTTCTCAAATCCCACTTCTACTTCACCATGAACAACAAAGTGGAATGAAGCCAAAAGAAGAACAATATGATGTCTTTACTCCTTTTTACCTTTTAGTTTAGGGCTTTGAAAAGTCAAAAGAAAAAGTTAAAAAAAAATAATAAGAAAAACGTCTAAATAAAGAAGGAAAGGAGAAAAAGAAAGTAAAAAATATAATTTGACTTTATTGACACTTCTAGCTTATTAGCACAAATAACAAGTTTACTAATAAAAGAATCACAATTATTAGATAACTATTTAGAAATCAAGAAATTCTTATAAATTTAAATATTCAAGCAATCAAATAATGGAACCACTTCATAAATCAAGAAAAACATATAAAACAAATGAAGTACATTAATATATATATATATATATATATATATATTTTAGATAGCATACCTTGTTCTCAAATCTCACTTCTACTTCACCATGAACAACAAAGTGGAATGAAGCCAAAAGAAGAACAATATGATGTATTTACTCTTTTTACCTTTTAGTTTAGGGATTTGAAAAGTCAAAAGAAAAAGTTAAAATAAATAAATAAGAAAAACGTCTAAATAAGGAAAGGAGAAAAAGAAAGTAAAAAGAATAATTTGACTTTATTGACACTTCTAGCTTAAGGTCTAGACATAGCTGACGCAACCTAAAAATATGGATAATTGAATCTCTTTTTATTTATAAATTACTAAAAAGAGCTATGAAAAGTGGCACATTTAATTATATTAATTAAAAATTAAAAATATTAATGTGGATAGAGAAATTTGAACCACAAATCTATAAATTATGCACCCCCTATTTGTACATACTTATCAATATACTAGAGTATTCTTTTTAACCTTTAACCTTGGGTTCACCAATACAAATTTAAAAAGATAATTAGAAAAATAGTAGTATTATATAGGGGTTAGGAAGGGGAGGATGGATGCATGTGAACCCACTCCCCTTCATATACATACGCCTCTGCCATATAGGTAAGTCCAAAACTAAATGTGCTTTTTCACCGAAATCAAGACCAATGATATCATCAGTTAATTATTACTCCCTCCATTTCAAAAAGATTGGTCTGGTTTGACTTGGCACGAAATTTACGAAATTAAAGAAGACTTTTGAATCTTGTGGTCTTAAACATGCCACGTGGAAAGCAAAAAGTAAAATATTACCAAAAAAGGAAAGAGGTAATTTTTTTGAAACTGACTAAAAAAGAAAGGAGGTCATTCTTTATGAAACAGAGGGAGTATTTCTTTACCATTTTTTATTTTCTTAGAGATATCTTATTTTCTTTCCTAAACAACAAGATTCTAAAGACTCCGTACTAAATAAACTTTAGCTGCTTAGTTTAGATTCATCAAGTTTTAGTTGCATAACTTAAAAGTATTTTTTTTTAACTTCATCTTTGTTTTTTGGAAAAATTACAGAAATCCCACATTTTAGTTTATTTATTACCATTATCCCTTATAAGTTTTACAAATTTCCAAAATCCCTCATTTTCGCGCATCAGATTAGTGTATCAACGCTTATATTACTGTATCTCGCGCATCAAAATTAATGTATCAGTGCTTATATTTAGTATCTCGCGCATGTATCAGCGCTTATATTATTGTATCAACGCTTATATTATTGTATCTCACACATCAGATTAATGTATCAGCGCTTATATTACTGTATCCGTTTGAGGGATTTCTGTAATTATAAACTTTTAAGGGATAGATTGTAATTTTGCTTTAAAAGTATGTGATTTCTATAATTTGCCCTTTTTTTCGTGCTTTTTTTTCTTTCTATTATTTCATAACCTACCAATCTCAGAAATTATAATATGAAAAGTGCAAATCAAAAAATCGTATCGAATTTTAAAAATCAAACCAAATCGAAGTAATTTCAATTCAATTTCAATTTTACTTTTATTAAACTGAACATAAAAAAAAATGAACTTCTTAAACTGAACCGAACCGACCCAATACCCACCCCTACTCATAAATCAGTTATACAACCTAATAATCTTAACCAAATACTCTCCTAATAATTGCTTATTGTCTACTTATATTCATCAAATAAATTAAAATAATGTGAAGGTTCAAATTGACCTCTCTCTTGGCAATCAATGTTATGCAACCCTCCCCCAAATCCTCCCTCAAATAAAAAAAAAAAGTAAAAGATAAAGGATCAATAATTATGCATGTTAACTTATACTAACCATTGATAGCCATGTTTGAATTGCTAATTTTTTTTTAAAATATAGCTACCCGTGTAGAAACCGTGTCAACCTTTGTACTATTTTTTAATCCTAATTAAATATATCAATGAATAGGGTTTTAATCATAAAAAGAAATTCTTACATCTTATTTGTTTATCCAATTTACAATTCCATTTTTTTTTTTATGATTGTGAATTTGACTTTTTTTTTTTTTTTGGCTTTTGGTATCAATCACATGTTCCTGTGTATGTTGAGGTTTAGGAATTTATGAGATTGTCCGGTTGATGGTACTAAAATAACAAATCATAATATAAAATATTGTGTAAGATAATACTTCTTTAGTATTAATTATTTGATTTGAATTTAGGTTTAGAAGGATATTTATTGTGTAATAGGCATGAAGGATATTACAAAGGCCGTTATAGATTTCTACTGAAAACAACTTAGAGAAAATATGTTCAAAGCCATACATATTTTGTTAAACCTTTTTGCTAGTTGCAAGAGTGACTGACAAAGAGGTTTAGAAGCCAATTCTTCAAAGATTGTTAAGGAATAGTGCATAATGATATACATGCAACTATTCATGAATTCTTCAGGAGAAGATTTTGGGAGTGTATATATATATATATAGGATCGCAATGTGATTACGTTGGTGCCAAAATCCAATCATGTTAAAGAAGTGATGAGAGATATATCATTATAAGCCTATAGCATATTTACATGTAGAAAGTGTTATTCAAGATACTACGCAATAGGCTCAAAGGTTCTTGAATGTTACTACTAAACAAAGGATTTGAGTAGCATACTCTGTAGAAATTTGAAACTAAACCACCTATATATATATATATATATATATATATATATGTTTCACAAATGATGTTTGGTGCAAGGGGATCCCATATCCCCCTCTCTACTCTGAGTCATTTGCTTGGAGCATTTCACTAGACTCTTGAATGTTATTACTACACATGAAGGATTTATATACCACACTTTGTAGAAATTTGAAATTAAATTACCTATGTTTTTCTGCAAAGGGAGTTACAGTCAGTGTTATGGTTGTTGAGAGCCTTGAAAAACTTAATGCTATAAAATCAAATGTATATAGAGTCAACATGACGATATTATAAAGTATGCAAATTAATTGAATGCCAGAGAGGGGCTCAGGTATCCAATTATATCATCAAGGCAACTCTCAAAGATTGAAAGACAAGTTGACTGCAAGAGTGAGAAGTTGGAAGGGTCAAGGAACCTCACATATGTAGGGAGGATGCTACTTGTCAATGCCATACTACTGCATATTCATACATACCTATTGGAATTGTTTTCCTTGTTCATCCTACCAAATCTAGTGTTGAAATGACGGCGTGTAGAAACTTTCTTTGGTGTGAAAAAATGAGTACTAATAGGGAACCGGCCACTACTAGCATGAGACCTAGTGTGCAGGATCAAGAAAGAGAGTGGATTAGAGATAATTGAATATATATATAGCTGTGGCAAAATATGTAATGAAATATCGCTCAAAAGGCCTATAACTTATGGGTTAGATGGATGGACCATGTCTACATAATTAATTAATAGGAAAGAAAATGTTGGTATTGGAAGAAGATATGCCAAATTAAAATACAAATTTGCATCCAAAATGAATGTCTAAAACTTAGGGAGAAATTACACGATTGAAAATGGATAGTATAAATTATGATGAGGAGGGCAAGAAGAGTGGCCATGCATGAATGAGATGGATATGGGGAAAGGGAACCCTCTTAAAGCACAACTTTATATGTTGGCTTGCCTTAACTAAAGAGAGGCTAGAGATAAGCCGATAAATGTATGACATGTGGAGATGAATCAAAAATAGTAGTAGTAGTAGTAGTAGTAATTTGCAAGTGTCCATTCTCAAGAATATATATGTGATGCCAGAACTATTCACATGGCTTGATAAGGGGATCCAACAAGTAGATTGCAAAGGATATGAAGAAGAAATAGACATATGTAGAAAAGACAGAGGGTGTAGAGATTTGGTACTGACATTCAGATCAACTTTTCTACAATTGCTTTATTTTAATATTTGCAGCTTATGATATTAAGGCCTCCTAGAGCTTTGGGCTTGCACACATTGCTCCATGCCACAAGTACAATCTTCCTTTTGTTCTCAGTGCTACCCTACAAAAAATCTCTGTATTTTCTATCCACCTCCTTTAGAATGCTCTGAGGTAGGAATAGGATGAACAGTACAGACCCCCAGAAGTTAACTTTGCCTGCATATGACAATTGTGCCTAGTTTCTATAGCTCGAATCTTCTCTATTATCTTTAGACATTACTGATGTTTGTTCCACAATGGCAAACCCAAGTATTTCATTGGAAAGATGGTCAGTACAACAATATTCCAATAGTTTGTCTATCATCCACTCCTGCCACATAAAGACTAAACTTGTCTGTATTGGAAACCAACCCTGTAGTCTGTGAGAAGTGAATCCTATTAACAGATGCCTTTACAAAAGATCATTTAATCATCTGTAAAGATCATGAGTAAGTAGTTGACCTTTACACATTGAATGGAATTTCTAATACTACTCTACTCAGGTACTTCATGACTAACACAAACAACAGTGGTGAAATGGGCCCTTCAAAATATCCACACCATCAACTTTCACAGAGAAACTAGCAGTGGTGATACACTCCATGATCAATTATATGAACTTTATTGGAAAATCATAGCCATCCAACATCTCCTTAATAAATTCCCACAGTATCATATCATAAGTTCGCGTTTCTTAGGTCGATTTTCATCAAACATAGGAGTGATTCTCCTTTTGCAGTGCCTTAGCAATCAAAATCAATATGTTATGTATAAGAGACCTATCCTGGACAAAAACAACTTGGTTGACACTAACAATACTAGGCAGTACATGTGCTAGTCAAGTACACAATAGTTCAAATGGAGGAACTTCAAGCACAAATTTCACATACATACAAGGAAGATAACCAACTATCAGATTATATTACAATATACCAATACCTTGTTTTACACTAGGATTACATGGGAGAAACAAAAGTGCAAAAGAAAGAAAAAGCTCAAAGATCTTGCACATTAATATTTATTTTACATACAATTTGTACCTAGATGATAGTTAAAAGTAGTCATATATAGTTGTGAAGTTATAATACTTTCCAAGCCTTTCCACCTCTTTGATTATACTTCTTCAACCTTCCAAAGAACATGACAATTATCAAAATGAACTTTCCTGTATTACTCCATTTTCCAGCAAAACCATATGTAGCATCCTTGCAATGGCCATCTGGATTTATTTGCCTTGCACAACTATACCCTATTGACATTCCAACTGTCCCATATGCACTGCAAAATTATCATCATTATATATATATGCATGAGTTGGAATGAAAATCACCTTAGTTATAATATTAATATGGCACAATACCTAAACATCCCTTAAAGTTAGACGCGTTTTATTTAGATCTCTTAAACTATCAGTAGTCTTAATAACTCATAAATTTGGCCATTTGATGCTCACTTTTTGGCATGTGGAGATGAAAAATGTCAATAAAATTTTATGAAGAGAAAATGTGGTGGACTCACCTTATGACTTCAAAGAGAATGTTGAGTACATTGAAGTTGAGTGGATCATTTTTCATTTTGTCTTTCTCCACAACACAAATAAGAATGGTAAAAATAACCAAACAAGAAGGTTGTGATAATGATATGTAATCCATTAAGCTTCTCCCTTTTCTCTTCTTCATTTTTTCTGACTTCTCTTCATAATTGTAAACAGGCAAAAAAGTAGTATAGGATGATAGATACCTGCAGTGACAAAACAAATTTAGTAAAACAACCATTGCAATTCTTACATTTTAACTTTATAATAGAAAGCTTTTGACACTCGTAGACATAGAAATTTTGTGGGACTCTATAAGGCGTGCTTAATTCGAGTTGGGATTCTTATAAGGTTATTGAATTCCAACTAGGATTCTTGGAGGCTACTCAATCCTAAACCCTCGTTCCTGCCAATATAAAGGGTATTATATTCCCCTGAAAAGACATCTCGAATATTGCACAAATTCATAAAGAGATCAAATTTAAATCATCCTTATTCTAGAAATACGCAACTAACGACCCTCGAATCATGGATAAATCTTATGAGAGAAGAATCAAGGGAGGAACAAAATTATACCCACAATATTTATCAATAAACTATATTTCTTAGTTTCTTCCTATATTATTTATGATTGCAATTTATTTTCTGTCACTTTAAAATTTGTTGCAAACAATATTCATTACAAACTACGGTGTATTACTATAATAGAGCAGTAATAATTGTTATACTAATATTACATACTTCCTCCATACCTATTTATATGATAACTGCTAGGAGAATTAGAATTTTCATTAAACGGATTTAAATATGAAGATTTATACATACAAAGAAATCAAAGAGGATTCAACATCTTCTCTCTATATATTTTAATCATATAAATATAAACAATGTAATTTTTTACTGAAAGGGTTCCTCAGGGTCACATCCTTATAGAAAGAAAGGAAAGGCAATTAAAACTTGTGAGCTGAAATAATTAAGTTATAGATATTTGTGATTATAGATCAACTCATTATAAATAAAAATGAATATTTTAAAGTCGAATTGTTATTAAACATAGAAAAATATCATTTTTCTATTTATATTCACCGATAAAAGAGTGTCACATAAATTAAAACGCATCAAAAATATTTAATAAGGTTTATAATCAAATACAATATCTTGGCATCTTATTCACCTTCTCCTTTTATAGTGGGAGATGATACGAATAAATCTTGCAAAAGGATGATAAAAGAGTGGGCAAGAAATATTACATGCTTAGTATATATAGAAGTGAATCATGGATCAAGAACTAAAAACTGAAGACGTGGAGAGACAAGAAGCAGATGAAAAGAATTAAATAAGTCATCGAATCTTGGGAAAGTCTATATATGTCATACAATATAAGTTTGGCTCATTTATGTCATTTTTGTTTGAGAAAAATTCAATCCATGTCATAGATGAGCCAAACTTTTAACTGATGGCATAGATGAGCGCTTTATCAAAGTGTGATAACATATTTAAGCCTTTTGTCTTTTCAAAAAATAATTTGATTAATGACGTGGTCAAATCATCATTGTCCACGTGTAAAAGAAGTTTTGCAAAATTAATCGAAATTGTTTTCAGCTAATAAATAATGACATGGGTGAACTTTTTCACAAATGAAAATGAGATAAATGAATCACATTTTTAACGAATGACATAAATGAGTTCTTTTCTCAAAGTTCAATGAAATATTTAAGTTTTTTCCTTATATAAAAATTGTGAATTTTAGAAAATTTAAAAGAATCATTTTTAAATAATTTATGGTTACTCTAATATATGATCTAAAAAGTTTAAATAATGATAAAAGTAATTTGAGAATATATAAAGGGTAACCTAATTAGTCCAATAAGCTTTATAACAAATGTTACAATATTAAATGATATGTTTGATGAATATATTAAAACCTTAATAAAAATACCTATGTTGGATCCAAAGCAATATGCTAGATACACCAAATCACTGATTTGAAGTCAAGGTATAAGTCAAAATAAATAAATAAATAATGATGAATATTTGTGTAAGAATAAGGAATTTGCTATGTGGCTGAAAGAAAAGAAGAACATGTTCTTAGATCTTCCATTATATGAATTGTTTTGTGACTCTCTAAAAATGGAATATCAAAAAGTAGGGTATCTACATGACTTCTCTATTTATGGAGTAGTAAAATATTGTCACTTCTATGTATATATATATATAGTTGCTTTTATGTGAGAATATAAATAAATAGGAAGAGCATTACAATTAAGAAGCTGTTAATCCATTTTAAAAACCTTTACACAATCAATGGAGGAGAAATTCATTATCTATGTTGGGTGTACGAACATAATTTCATATTGATAGCTGAAAAGATTGAGGAGCTATTTATAAGGTATATGATCTGTTAATGATGTGAAGCTTTTCTCAAGACAACACTACAAGAAAACATGAAATTAGCCACATAATTCAACAATAATTCTTGGCTAATCTGTCGCTAATTAGCTCCTAACTAATTGAATTTTCATATAGTCTGTCGTTAATGCCACTAAATGGGATTACCATAACATTTTTATTGTTTAACTACTAAATTTTGTCTACTTATTTTCTTGTAGTGATAAAATCGTGAGGACTTGGTCCAAAGTGGACAATATCACACTATATTAAAAGTATCATTTAGCTAATTTATCTTAACAGCTGATATCATAGCTTAGGTTAAGAGGGACTAGTATGACGAAGGAAGATGATGGTGTGGAGCAAGCTAGTTGCGGGCTCCTGTTGCCATAAAATACTCCCACAATTTGGGTTCACACAGTGAATTTCAAAAATTGATCCAACGTGGATAATCGTGGTGATGTGTTATGTGGAACTTAGTTCAAGAGAAGAATTGATGGGCGTGTGAACAAAGTCCCACATTATTAATTGAAAAAGATTGACAAGTTGTATATAAGGTATAAAATCTCTTAATATTGTGAGTCCTTTTTTGAAAAATTTGTGGCTTGGAGAAAGAAGTTCAAGTCTAAATATTAAATTAGCTAGAGACAATATGAATATGTAGTGCTTCAACTTATCATGAATATTGTTAGTGGAGAATGAATTATGAAAATATGCAATATCTCTTAATTTTTAATGCTAGCCAGCCTGTGTCCACCAATTAATGATCAGACTCAAATTTATGCAAGTTTTATACTTGTATTCCACAAGCCATATTCGAATTATAACACTCCAACCAGCCACACAAGAAAATTTACATAGTTAAATTGTATATAGATATAAATGGTATAATAGTGTAAAGAAAATTTACACTATCAATATAGATTAAAAAATTGTAATATGTTATTTTTCAGTTTATGTGATATTGTTTGATTTGATAGTACAGTTGAAGAAAGAAATCAAATTTGAAACTTGTGATCTAAAACGCATTTGACTATTTGTGTGGCTATAAATTATTTTATTAAAGGTAAAAAGAGAATTTCAAATAAAATTATTTCCAATTATAAAAAGAAAACATTCTTTCTAAGACAAATTTTAAAAAAAAAGTCTCACATAAATTGAGACAGAAGAAATATCATTTTTTCCAAAGTCATCAATCTCATCCCTCCAATATTTTATTTTGAAGTGATTTAATAGTGTTGCAACACTTTTAACACATTTGTTTAATATTTAAACCTAATGTGTAGTTAACTATTTATCATATCCTATTACAGTATAACTTAAACAAATATGTTAGTATTAACATAGTTGCATGTGGATGATAAACTTCTAAACAATGAACTACTTTCTCCTATCTCAATTCATGCAACACTTTTTAACTTAACATTAAATTTGAAAAAGAAAGAAAGAGTTCTAAAATTGGTAATCTAAAACAAATCGTGTGACGATAAATCATTTCATTAAAAGGTAAAAAGAGAATTTGAAAAATAAGTTATTTCTAACTATAGAAAGGTGACATTAATTCTTTCAGACACAAATGAAACAAAGAAGTATATATGTCACGTAAATTGAGACAGAACACGATAGAAATTAAGAAGAACATAAATTGTAGAGAATACTTACATCATTGAGGCAAACAATACTAAGATTGCTGGAGTAAAAGTTGAAAGATCAAATACAGATTGACCGGTATGCCTTGTATTCACAACTTCAAACAAAGATCCCACAATCTTCTCATAAGTACTCAATCCAGAAGTACCTTTAGAATTCCACTCCAATGAACAAAACACAACAAATTGAAATACTATTAATCCCACAACTGTAATTGCAATACTAATTGTTTCATAACATGGAAAAATATGAGAAAATCCAATACGTTTCGAGTTCTTCAAAATATACTCAAACTCATGTCTCTTTGTGATTTTCCATAAGAACATTATAACGAGGCGTAAACAAGGAGCAAACAAAGTGTTTCCTAGAAGGATTTGAGGGATAAGAATGAGAAGAAGACCTGAATTTTGCTTGAAAATCATCATGTTTTCATTTGTAGGTACAAAACCACAATTTGCAAATGTTGAAACTGTGGTGAATAGTGAAAAAGTATGTAAATTAAGACCTTTTTTGTTAAGGATTTGTTTCGCGCTAGGGATGATTATTATATAGAGAGAAACTAACGATGAACCAAGAAGAATAATAACTAGAATATATCCAAAAACCACGTTACTCAACAATCTTATCGATTTAATCTTTATAATTTCATCGTGATGATCATGATGACTATGATCTTCGATAGGGTTTGTTATTATTACATCTTCTAACTTATCGTCCACGTTTATTACATTTCCTAGCTCATAATCTTTGCAACTAAAAGATTCATCTTTGTTTTCTTTCTTGATGAGTTTAAGTCTAAGAAAAGAGGTAAAAGCTTCCCCACCAAGAAACATCAATATGGTCATGAAAACAAGTTGAACATTTGAGAAAACTTCCATTTCAATAGTGGACATACTAGAAACTGTGGTTGAAGAAACAGAAGTGAAAAAAACATCTAGGTTTTGAGGACGAAAAGACGGTAGGGTTCTAGGTTTTGAAAAATAATTCAAAGCTAAGAAACCTAAAAATGAAAGGGTTGTGAAATACCCTAATTCAATCCAAAATGGCTTTACCCTAAGACTCATAATCTTAAAGAAAGAAAATGAAAGTGGCTTCATTGGTAAAATAAGTTTGTTTGGCTAAGTTTTATTTAGTCAAGGGCTCAATTTATAGTAAAAATTGTGAAGTAGTGGAATTAAATTAATCCCAACAACATATGGTGTATCAAAAGGAGTTGGAATATAATAATTCTTGGTAAATGATCATGATAGTTCCATATCATAGAGTTAGTGGAACAAGATGCTTTACCATTTTTTTTAAAAAAAAAAACGTGTTAAAATAGGCATCTATGCATTTCAAGTTTATGTCCAAATTAATGTCTACTTAGTAATGCATGATAGTGTTGTGAGAGACTAAGAGGGATTATGGATGAGTTACTTGAGTGATGAATCCACTAATTTAATTTGTTGACATTGCTTTTGTAGGATTTTTTTTCATAGATTAGTTAGTGGAGTGATTATTTTCAGTAAGAATTGTTGAAAAGGTTTGTCAAGTGGAAATGGAGAAGAGAAAAAAAAAAAGTACTCATATCGGTCGGTTCGATTCGGTTTTATGTATTATCGGTTCGATTTATCGATTTTCGGTTTTAAATATGCTAAGCCACAAATCAATTAGATATTTTTATCGGTTTTCAATTTTTGATCGTTATTGGTTCGGTTTTCGGTTTACCCAATAAGAAAATGTCTGTAAAATATTATGACTTCTCACTTCTTTAAATGTTTTGATATAGTGAAACAAGAAATATAATAAGAAATTGCATCAATATGAGAAAATATAGTACGAAGACTATAATTACATGTCACCACCAAAACATAGTATGAAATTTATGATGTTAATCAAATTACAGACTTTTACAACCTTACTTAGTCTTTAGGTTTTGAGTAAACAATAAAGACTAGTAAAGCGGCCTAGTGTGAAGTGGGTAGAGTACTAATAATTTGATATAGTTATAGTGTCTAGTTATATATTAAATTATTAATATTTAACATTTAGTAAGGGTTAAATAGTAAATTATTACCGTCTTACTGGGTTAATCGGTATACCCAATAACACAATAGTAAAAACTGAAACTGAACCAGTAACCCATAACTTTTTTTTTATAAACCCATTTAAAACCCAATAACATTTTTTCGGTTCGATTTTTGCACACCCCTACTCCTGTCTATATTTTCTTTCTTTGTTTGGGCACAAAATTTAAAATATAAAAGGAATTTTTTGAATCTTATGATCTCAAATTATAGATAAAGTAAAGGGAATTCGTGAATTCAGTTGAGTCTCGCATAGCTAACACTATCATGACGTTATGTGATGTACATGTATTAATGACGTGACTTGCAAACAACATTGAAAATATATAACCAAATGAATAATACAAAATAAATGGAAAAGTATTATGATTGAAATGATCTTAGCCACGTCTTATTATATTGGACATGTCAATTACTTATTTGATAATGAGTGGATTTTTAATTTAAGTGTCACCTAAGAAGCTATAGTAGGATATCATTAAAATGGCATGCATCATTGGCTCATTGCAGGTCATGTCATATTATCAACTTGTTTGCCATGATGATTTAAAGGCTTAATTAATACATTATATCTTGAATATGTATCTAAATTTTATTTAGATATTTAAATCACGCTTTGTTTCAATTAAGCATTTAAACATATGATAAAGTGCATGTTATTATTAGATATTCCATCAAACCTATATATGCTATTGATGCTAGGAGAAGGGGTTGATTTAATAGTACTATTTATACATTTATTCAGAGTAGTAAGGGATTTAGTCAGCCTAACAAAACGAGTTTCTGTTATGTCTATCTGTAGGTTTTTCAAAACAAACATCGGTGGAACTTCATAGCATAAAAAGAATTTTAATTGTGTTAGATTATTACCCTCCTTTGCTAATGCATCTGTCACTTGATTTATTTGTCTATAGATATGCTGAATTGGGGGTTCCCCAGCTTCTGAAGTAGCTCCCTGCAATCATATAGTATATTTGAGTAAGTAGGATGATCATGTACGAGGAGTGTAGTAATATCAGATAGTATATTTGAGTAAGAGAATGGGAAGAAAAGGCTTGAGACATGATATTATTAATAATGTCTCAAAAAAAGTGATTATCTATATATAAAGTTAGCAAACAATGCTCCTTTTGGAATATAACAAGTCTATTATTATCAGCTGAATTAATTAAACAGCAATTCATGTGGAGTAATTGACGTCTCTATTTATAGAGAACATAAATAGTTAAAACAGATACTTGTTCAAAAAAGTCACATTCCTTTTACAAAACAAGCACACCTTTACTACACCAAAATATTTCAGTCATAGTATTCAGAATTTTTTACAAAAGTAAGCTATTATAAAAATTAATTTACCAAAATAATACGTTTTTTCAAAATTTTACAAAACTAGTATAAACGTAGTTCACAGTAACGTTTTAGGTTATATTTTATTCAAAAAAATTGAATAACAAAAAGACAAAAATTTGACAGAGTAATCAGACATAAAACGTTATTGTTAGTAACGTTTTATAATTCGTTACTCTGAAACACGTTTTACAGCTAAAACGTGACTCACAGTAACGTTTCTCAATGGTGAAAATTGAAATCCAATCTTGTACATCTCTCATTCATTATTCAAATTTCCACTATTAAAATGGATAGATATATTTTATATATATCTTCATTTGAATATATATGATTTTGTCTTTTCTTTTCTCTTTTCTGTATAGACAATACTTTTTTTATACAAAAAGGAAAAAAAAAGTGAGGATGACTGTACACAAATTGGAGCTTGTCTTGTATCATTTCAATTTCAAAATTTATAAATAAATCATATGAGAGATCTTCTTAATTCA
>NW_006239227.1:686715-691168 GCF_000226075.1 Solanum tuberosum
TCAGAGTAACGAATTATAAAACGTTACTGACAATAACGTTTTATGTCTGTTTACTCTGTCAGATTTTTGTCTTTTTGTTATTCAATTTTTTTTGAATAAAATATAACCTAAAACGTTACTGTGAACTACGTTTATACTAATTTTGTAAAATTTTAAAAAAAACATATTATTTTAGTAAATTGATTTTTATAATAGCTTACTTTGGTAAAAAATTCTAGTATTCAACAGTAATATAGGAATTGAATAGATGTCATTATGAACTGTCTCAATTTTTTTTATCATGATATGATATTCTAATTATTCTCTTATTCTTATTCTTATTCTTATTTTCTAAGTGGATATTACTACTGGATGGAATTATTATTTCCCAATTACAACATACTAGTTGAAGTGGAGGTTGCATTTGAGTTTAGTTTCATGCAGACCTAACTTGAACATCACTAAAAAAAAGTACGTGGAATGGATGGCCATTCTATATATGTTTCATTTTTTTTTTTCATATTCTTTTTATCAATTAATATATTCTGAGTGCATCTTTTTAGTACCAAAGTGGAATAAAATCACATTTTCAATGAAAACATTATCTAAATTTTCTAATTGGTTGACCAAAGACATACCGAAAGGTTGTTAGAAAAGACTTAAAGAGAATGATGGTGTTATATATGTGTCATATTTTTTTTTAGTCAGTCTAAAATAATAACTTTTTTTATTTGATAAACGCAATATTTTTTTCATCATAATTTTATTTATTTGACAATTTTTTTTATTGATGTGAAATTAAACTATCAGCGAAAAACATATTTAAAACACCTATAAAGCATGGATATTGAAACTTTTACCCTTAGTATAAAGAAGATACGTCCAACGAATAGGTATTTTTTGTAAGAAAATAATATATTATTTATTATATAATTACAAAATTTATTTATATAACTTATCGGTTTGATTAGATTTCTTTTTCTCAATTAAAAAAACTAAATATTATCAATTTTAAAAAATTAAATCCAAATCTAACCAAGACTAAATTAAAATCAATTTATGTAATTGATTTTTAATCAAACCGTTAGCTTCTACTGTATAGAACCTTTTTTTTTAAAAATTTTAAAAAAAAACCTTTTTTGGGAGTTAATAAGGTCTGAAATATATCCGAACTTTGACCGAAATTGCTGTAACAATTTCAAACTTTGGGCAAGACATATTACCCCCTGCACTATTTAATAGTGTATTTTAAAGATATATAAGTGTCCAGCTGGACAAATTACTATTTATAATGATGCAATATTGATGATGTGCACGTGGGTACCTATATATCTTTAAAATACACTATTAAATAGTGCGGGGTAATAGGTCCTGCCCAAAATTTAAATTGTTACAACAATTTCAATCAAAGTTCATATATATTTCAAATATTTTTCCCTTATTTATGCTTTATTAATGTAATACTAAATTATAGTGTTGTTGTTAACTAGTCCTTAAACTATAACATTTCATAATTGACCCCCTCACCCTCCTATTTACATTAATGGTAAGTGACATAAGGAATAACCATATTCAGGACAGCTCAAGCATACTAATGATAGAATGATGCCTTTGCAAAGTTATTAATAATTCTCTTATTATCAATTTCTTCTGATAATTGTTTGTAGTTAATAATATAACCGATCCATTTATAAGTTATTGATAATCCTTTTATAATTATTATAATTTCTTCTGACAATTCTTTTCAGTTAATAATATAATCGATCTATTTTTAAGACATAATACTCCAGATATATTAAACTTCTTCTAATATATCTTTCCTAATTTCATGAAAGTTTACTTTTTCTAGTTTCTATGAATAATAATACTCTATTTCTTTTAAAGAAAATATATTTTTATTTATTATTAATACAACAAAATAAGGCCCCCAAATTTGGGAGCCTATAGCACTTGTCAATTTCTAATGTTTAGAGCTGCCCTGGTCACACTCTCTTTATTTATATAGTAGATAAGAGCTAAAAAAAAGTATTTATGTGGCCTTTTGCTTTGTGTTTTTTTTTAATTTCTTATATTTTCTTAATTCACTTCTTTTTCTTCAAATCTCTACCTCTTTTAATAATAACAATAAATTAAATTAAAAATCACGACCTTAAAATAATAGTAACATAAAAACAAAATAATAAAAAATATCTAGTTGGAAAATCATGACTAAGTTTTAAAAAACTATCAATTAAGAGTAATACTAAAAAGGAGAAATTATGTAATTAGACATACTTCACTACCATATATATTATTATTATTATTATTATTATTATTATTATTATTATTATTATTATTATTATTATTATTATTATTATTATTATTATTATTATTATTATTATTATTATTATTATTATTATTATTATTATTATTATTACAAAACAGCAATATTTTAGAATCTAATAGGACTCCTTGTCAACACTTTCAATATTTATTGAAAATGTCAATATTTTGGTTTGTTATAATGCTGACTGTATTTATATTTACTAATGCAATAGTATGAATACGTAAATAAATTGTATTTTGGTTATTTAGAATTGAAAATGAATACAAATCAAATCTAAATACAAATTATCTGGTATACAAAGTGATATTGAAAATACAAAATGAGCAAAATAAAATACAAAATCTGTTTTATTGATGCAATTAGGATGAATACCTATATAAAATAAATAAACTGTTTTTTGGTTATTTAGAATTGAGAATGAATACGAAATCAAATATAAATACAAAACTTGATGGTATACCATTAGGACGAATACAAAATCAAATCTAAATACAAACTATTTGGTATACAAAGTGATATTGTAAATACAAAATACGCAAAATAAGATAAAAACTTTGTTTTACATATGCAATTAGGATGAATACATAAAAAAATTGAAAAAAATTGTTTAAAACAATAAAAATCTGAAATACATAAATATTTGATGAATATCTAAACAAAATCACATAAAAATTGAAAAATTTGACTGGAAATCCATAATATATAGAATCCGGAATATACACCATAATAGGTGATTTTAAATAGCAAATCAAAATAAATGTAAATAAATAATGGAAATTACCTTGCCAATCGAGAAATCTCTTGAATTAATAAAGAGATTTGGTTTAACAATCGAGAAAATTTCTTGAATTAAAAGATACATTTTGATGAACAATTTGTGAACACCTTGAAGAAAGAGAATCTGGAAATGTGAATGGTGGGGGTAGAAACGTGAAGGTGAAGAAGGAAGGTTAATGGGTATTGGTTTAATTTATTTTTCTTTTTAAACGGTTATTGGTTTAGAATTTGGTCCAATATAGGACTATTTTCATAAATAAAATTAATTTTAAATAATAAAATTTGAATACATATTATTTTCTAAAATATTGTCATTCTGACATTTTAAATAAATATTTTAAAGTGTTGTTGTTTTAACTAATTATTGTCACGACCCGAGTCTACACCCTGGACGTGGCCGGCACTCAAGAACCATTGTTGGTCCCCAAGCGAACCCTCATCCTGGCTGACTACAAGCGGAAGACTAACTTAAGCATGCAAAAGCTTAAAACTGAATAATATTTCATGAAACTTAAATGGAAAGATTTAACTCAAAAGAAAACTCTGAATAAAATAATAATAATATATTCAACTCGCCATAAATAGGCAACTTTAGTCTTTAAAACATTTAACCAAATAAATGAAGACTTCTAAAACTTTATTGTCTATCTATGAAGCCTCTAAATGACAATGATGGAAGTCGGGACAAGACCCACGACCTCCTAACAACTGAAAGTAAATGGAATTCTCCGGAAGCAAGGAGGCTCACCATATCTAACTCGAACTCCAAGTGATATCAATGAAGCTCTTGTTGATGATCCTGAATACCTGTGTCTGCATCATGAGAAGATGCAGGCCAAATGGCTCAGTACGTGGAATGTACGAGCATGTAAGTGGAATTCTAAACCATAAACATAAGCTTGAAACTTGATAAAAAGGAAACATAACTTACCTCTTCTCAAACTTACTCAACTCAAGGAATACTCAAGGATACTCAAAACTACTCAAACTTACTCAACTAAGAAATTAGATACTCAACTCAAAGATTAGATATTCAACTTCAAAGATATGATACTCGACTTGAAATACTCAACTCAATATAAAGCAACAATACACATGCTATATATGGAAAGCTTTATAAAACAGAAAAAACAACTTAGTTCGTTAAAGAAAATGCAATAACAACTCAACTTTACTTATATAATAAAGTAATATAATTTCGGTGGTAGATTCTCTAACCGATAACTACCACTATGAGCCTAAGTGGTGATACAACGTCTTGCCCACGCTGCCAGAACTGTCCTATAACTTTCCGAGATATAGAACGCCTCAACTAAGTGGATCCACTAGTCTATGCTAAAAAAGCACTAAGGAATCATCTAAAAAGTATGA
>NW_006239227.1:691601-723705 GCF_000226075.1 Solanum tuberosum
TCTACATAACAACATGGACTCATGTATACGACTCTTCTCATTCTCTTACTTACTTTCTCAGAACTTAGTTCAAATCTATAGTTGATCTCAAAGGATTCACAATTGAACTCAAAGGCTTACTTGAACTTTACTCTTAACTCTCTTTTGAATGTGAATTATGAATTCAAGAGTTATGGTTCACGATATGAAGGGTCTCATGCTGACAAAGTAGACTTATGAATACATTCTCCTCATCTTCATACTCACTTGCTCGAGTCTTGAAACAAGTTACTAATAATTGTAGAAGACTCCTCAAAAGATTCTAAGGGACCTTATCAAAAGGTTTGAAAGAACTCTCAAACTTGACTCTCAACTCTACCTTGAATTTGATTTATGAATTCAAGGTTATGATCATTTTAGGAATGATTTTAGGTCTTTAGAAGTAACTTAGAGTAGTCAGAATCGAAAAGGAATGAAGGTACACTTTAAACGAACTCAAACGGGGCAACCGAGGACAAATTGGGTGGGGCAGGCGACCCTGGCGCTATGGGTGGCGCGGGGCGCCAGCCCCTAAACTTCAGAGGTGGGTTTGGGGCGCTCTGGCAGGCGCATCGCGCCAGGCCCCAACCCAGAAAATTCAGCAAGTTTCTTTTCTCGTTTTCTCACCCTATTTCGCCTAGAATCGAATGGTTTCTTCCCCAATCACTTAGAAATGATTACTTAACATAAGTACACTCTAATCTACTCAATACATCCATTAAAACACTCACTTTGATCTCAAGAAATCATCCAAAACCCAACACAACAAGATTTAGAATGAACTTCAAGAACACCTATCAAGAACTCATCAAGAACTCAAATCTTTCAACTTCAAGAATGAAATTTGCGCTGAAAATAACATGTTTGGCGTGTGGGTAAACAAACTCAACACTATGGAAGCTTACATACCTCTTAGGGATTAAACCCATGGCGAAAATCCGCAACAAGAATCTCGACGAACGCTTAATCCTCTCCTATTTTCTCCTCTTTTCTCTTCTTCTTTTCTCTTCTCTTCTCTCAACTAAAACCCTAGGCGTAAACTAGGAACATAAAACTGAACCTAATCAGATTATACCCTTAAAATACTCATTAAAATGAAAACAATTACCCCTTTTTTAATTTAATTACTTTATCCTTTTAGCTTCTTTTTTTATTAATCATTTTCTTTATTTTATATTCTTCCCTTTTTCAAAGATAAAAATAAATACATATATAACTGCTTTAGTATCAACCTTAATGATATCAATATAGTATATGATACGTATTTAGTATCAGTTAAGCGAAATTATCAGCGTTAATGATACCAATACAATATATGATACTGATTTAGTATCAGTTAAGAGAAATTGGTTGGGACATATATAGTGTAATTATTTAGTGGGATATGAATATAAAAGGGTATATGTTTGTAATTATTTTACTTTTTATGGGATATTTGCTTAGTTTCACCATAAATAAATGCAGATGAAAAATCATATTTCTAAAATAAAGTTTTAAAAAAAAACCAATGTGGGCCTTCTGGCTTTTTCTTGTAGAATGCTTCTAGTCTAGTTTAATAAATTATGGTCATTGATCATTTTGATTTATTTTTTTAAAAAAGTAGAATAAAAATACTGATAATTAATTTTGGAAAATGAATAAAAAGAATGTCATAAGGATGGATTTTTTAGCTTATTTTCTTAATTCTCACACGCTTCAAAGAGAGTAGGAGCATTTTTCATGTTACTTGACATTGCATGAACTTTCAAATATAAAACATGATCATTTAAAAGATAGTTGGTTGCAACAAATTTTAATGTAAGTAAATAAATTGTAATTACAAATAAAATATGAAAAAATATACTTTTATTGATATAACAATAATACAATGTTCTTCCTTTGATTCTTCTATCTGAATTTTGTCTATGATTCAAGGGCTTTTGATAGAGTATTTCTCAAATTAAGGATGATTACGATTTGGACCTACTTAAAATTTATTTGATCTCCATGTAAGGAGGATTTTTGTGAATCATTTTAAAGTATTTGATTATCGAGAAGAATCCAGTCATATCTTGATCTCTTTATAGATATCTCAAGAGTTTATGAGATATTCGAGATATCTAACCGTATAAGTTGGGGTTATTTAGAATAGAGTGTCCTCCAAGAATCTTAATTGAACTCATCTTATAAAATTCTATTAGAATTAAACATGTCTCGTGGAGTTTCACAAATTTCAATGTCTATAATAACAGCATCACTCCGTAATTTAAATATTAAATTAACAAAAGCTGAATTCTTTTTTAAGATACTGACTTCTTCTTTTTAACTATGGACATGACTGATAAATAAGTTAAAAGTTGAAACTTTACAATTTCACTAGTTATGAAAACACCCTTTTTATTATATCTATTTCTTTAAGCGACTGATTATAGAGGTGTGCATTAGTCGATTTGATTCCGTTTGAGTTCATAAATTATCGGTTTGATTTATTGGTTTTAATTTTTAAATACGTTAAATCAATAAAATATTTTTATCAGTTTTTATCCTTAGATTTTCGATTTAACCAATAAAAGAATACTCATAAAACAAATATATGACTTCACCAATAATTTGGCGCGGCAGAATAATAATAGAACTTTACATAATGCTCATAAAATAGATATAGTGGTAACTGGTAACTAACATGAAAAAACCTATACAAGTGCAACACAAATAAAAGAACTAGGACAAACAATGTGAATTGAGGTTAAAGGACAAATATAGTAATTAGTAAGGTAGTATTATTAATATTTAATATACATGTAGGAGTAAAGTAGTAAATAACAAAAATCTTAATGGATAATCGATTACCTAATAACCTAATATTAAAAATTCAAAACTTAACGATAACCCAATAATTTTTTTATAAAACTATAAAAATCCATTAATTCAATAATTCAATAGTAATAAACTAATATCATTTTCTTATTTAATTTATTGACCGATTTGATTTTGCACATCCCTAACTGATTATCTGTTTATAGTATTATACGTGTTAACTCCAAAATTACAGACTCAACTGTTCCCCAATAGTTAATCTCAAAGAAGTCAAAATCTATATATAATATAAAGCTAGATAAAAGAAAAGTGATGTGTCATCTCTCTTTGGCCAATGATCCTATTTATCTGTTTTCTCATTTTCTCGACATTTTTTTCTATTTTCTTTTTTAATTAATGTTTGTTTGATTTTGAGTTGACACAACATTTAAAAAAGTAAATAAACTCTTTGAATAATTTTGGAAAAACTACATAAATGGGTAATAAAGCTCAAAATTATTACATGTTCATATCCCAATCCAAAGTAATTCAAGAAATACACATTCTCTCAAAAAAAAAATTACAGCCCATACGGGGCATTCATTAAGGCTGATAATTTTCGCTTAACTGATACTAAATCAGTATCATATACTGTATTTCTTGGGGTATGAATATAAAAGAGTATATATTTATAATTATTTTACTTTTATGGGGTATTTGCTTAGTGTCCCCTAACTAAAATACTATGGTGGGCCACTTAAGTAAAATACTCGCAATTTTTCAAATTACAAGTTGTCATCTGGTAAAAAATAAATGTTCGTATATATACCAGTTAAGGCCAGTACATTCTTCTTTACACTTTTTATTTATTTATAGTGCATATATAGTTTATGATTTATCTATTTATATTGCACTACTAGGACAAAGACATGCAAGAAAAATGTCTTTAAAAAATATGATTCTATCACCAATAACGACCTGTTAATGTCAAAAAAGTAAGTTAGAGGATTTTGTAAAGGAAATCCACTCCTAAATTGCATTGTCTCAATAAATTATACTTTATTTGTTTCAATTTGTTTATCTGATATAACAATTTTAATAGTAAAATTATTTTTTGAATCTTATAATCTTAAATTAAAAATAGATACAAAATGTATTAAAATTTCCTTTAATCTCATATTGAATTAAAAAATTATAAAAAATAAAAATTGAAATGGACTAAAAACAAGTAAGAGAAATAAATAAAGTAAATTCTATTGCAAAATGTCATAGAATCTAGTCCTTCCATTTAAATGATTTGCACCAATTAGGCCCTTACACATCCATTATAATTTACACTATAATATTGAAGAAAAGTGTAACAGCACGTTTCCAATATATATATAAAAAATAAAAATAAATATATATATATATATATAAAATATTATAGTTACATGGAATTATAGCACCTTAAATTGACATGTCGGTTAATTATATTATCTCTAGAATTGGGCATAGCCACTTAATAAAAAGGGAAAAGGGCATGATCTCAACTTTATCATTTAGAGCTGATATACTTTTCATTATGAAAGTGACTCATATATGCTCCTATTGCTATACAAATAACTCACATATACCATTTTCCTCTAACGAAAGTGAAAAAATTAATTTTAATTATTATTATTTTTTAAAAAATATAATCCCATATGAGTATATTTAATCCTCCTCACACATAATTTTTTTGACTTTTTTTGTATCAACGACTAATTTAAAGTTATTATTTTGATGGTCAAATTTATTTATGTTTCACTAATATTTTGTAAACTTTATTATAGATGACCCAAAAAATTTCAATACAAAAACTAAATAACAATATAGTCGAAAAAAATAGTTTTAAATTATAATATAGCCACAAAAAAATTAGTTTTAAATTTTTCTCTTTACACTAAGGAACGAAAGAAAAAAAAAAGAATAAGAAACTCAAAAAATATAATCAAAGACGTCAAAAAATAATTTATGTATAAAAAAGATTAAAATATAACAAAAAAATTATATTTTAAATTTTCTCTTTACACTTAAGGAACGAAAGAAAAAAATAAATAAGAATAGAAAACTCAAAAAATAATAATCAAAGATGTCAAAAAATAATTTATGTATAAAATAAATTAAAATATACCTTGAAATTTGCTAGAAGGATCATATATACCCCTACATGATTTTTTTAAAATTTAAAAAGTCAAAAACATAAATTTAAAACTATTTTTTCACTTCCGTTAAATTAAGGATATATGTGAGCTCATTTTGTAACGGTAGGGATATATGTGAGCCGTTTGTATAACAGTAAGGGTATATATAAGTCACTTTCATAACGAGGTCATATCAATTTCAAATGACAAAGTTAAAGGGTATATCAGATCCTTTTCCCTAATAAAAAAAAGCCAAAACAATCTGCACTATAAACAGTACTACTTCATCACATAAAGCAAAAAACTGAAAAAAGAAGAAGCACTATAATTATTAAAATTTAGGTAACATATAAGGATCAAAATGAGAGTTCAGAGACACGTCATGATTGTGGGTTTATAAGTGTATAAAGGTTAAAGAAATTAATAGTACTGTTATTCATAGGAGGTGTAAAGGTAGAATCATTGGAGCAAGATGAGATCTCAGTGAAATTTTGAAAAAGTACATGTAGGGCAGGTATATATAGAATGACTAAGTTGTTCAATGTTATTTTCAAGACAACAAAGATGTTAAAAGCATGGAGATAGTATAGTGTACAAGAACTAGGGTGATATTCCAAAATTATACTATAATTATAGGAATATATATCAAGCTGCTAAGCCACACTTTAAATTAAAGGTGTGAGAGGGGTGGTGGAGATAAGGATGAGGAGGGACGTGTCAAGTAAAAAAGCAATTTATCTCGCGTCTCAACCCAATATTTCATAAAACATGAAATGATGAAGCTTATTAAACCATTTCAAGACCAATTATCACCAAATATAAAAGCTACTAACTTAGATTACACAACTATTTAAAAAAATACAATTGTCTGAGATGCTGAAGAATCTAGTCGATACAATTACTTCGAACAAGTCAGAATTAATGTGGACTCAGGATCTACATAAAAATATGATGCCACAAAAGTAGTATAAGTACAAATACACGAGCACTACTGCACTATGTAGGCAACATAGGCTGATTGCGAAAATAATAATAAATATATGATATAAAGAATGTTAATTATTGTATTCGAAAAAGTTAATAATTATACATAGTTCAATTGTATTTTAAAAATTATATTTTGTATGAATTGTATTACGAATACAATATGCATTCATCCTCTTTGTCAAATGTATTTGTATCCAATCAAATAGAGGATGAGTATAGTTATATTCGTTATATTTCGAATACAATTGATACAAAATAAATAAAGAATACAATACAAAATACAATCCGTTGTATTTCGAATACAATTGATACAAAATAAATAAAGAATACAATACAAAATACAATCCGTTGTATTTCGAATACAATTGATACAAAATAAATAAAGAATACAATACAAAATACAATCCGTTGTATTTCGAATACAATTGATACAAAATAAATAAAGAATACAATACAAAATACAATCCGTTGTATTTCGAATACAATTGATACAAAATAAATAAAGAATACAATACAAAATACAATCCGTTGTATTTCGAATACAATTGATACAAAATAAATAAAGAATACAATACAAAATACAATCCGTTGTATTTCGAATACAATTGATACAAAATAAATAAAGAATACAATACAAAATACAATCCGTTGTATTTCGAATACAATTGATACAAAATAAATAAATAAATACAATCATCTCTCCTCCCTCTCCTGATCTCGCTCGCCTCTCTCCTCTTAATATGAATTCATTTTGATACAAATCACTTTGTATTTATATTTTTATCTCCGAGAAAAAATACACTCTCTCCTATCTCTCCCAGATCTCGCTCTCGTCTCTCTTCCCTTCTCCCCTAACATTTTACTATTATTCGTAATTAAGCAAACTATATCCATAGAGTGCCTAATGTTTGCTATTTTTGAAAGATTATCATGGTTGGGCTTACATGGCCCATATGGAAATGCAAGAGAAATGGAGTCCAATGGACTCATCCAGAAGATTTATGCAGGAAAACAGAAAGGTAAGAAATGTGTAAATATTGTGCAGCCTATATATATATATTGCTCTCTTAAAATTTCTATTGCTTAAAATAATTCTTATTATGTCATGTTAAATGTTTCTTTGCCTAAAAAATAAAAATGATTGCATATATATTCATGTGCTTTATATACTATTTCGATATTTAGAAAAATCAATAGTTGGAATACAAATAAGTTGCATTCTCGTTTGGTTGGTAGATATTGATGAAATGGTCCCAAATGATACATTCTTTGGGGCACTGTAGAAACACATGTATTTGTGCATTATGAGGCTAGTATTGGACAAGAACATACTACCTTGAAGAATTTTCACAACGTTTTAATTATTAGATTAAACTTTTAACTTGTGTTAAGAGGTGTCAATATTTATATATTAAATTAAAATTTGACATCTATATATAATGTAATTTTTTGATAAATTTATATTGCTCTGACACCCCTTTAGGTAAGCGTGGGTCATCCGTCTAAACAGATGATAGGTCGATAGCAAAGGGCCGCAACCCTAGGGAGTTTGTTGTAGCCACATGAAAAACTTTATTTTATTTAATGAGTTTTGGAGAAAGCGTTTTTTAATATATTCTATGTATAATAGTTGTCCACTAGACATGACACACTTCTTAAGTGATAATAAATAATATGAGTAATATTATTATATTATCTTTTGACTTTATTAAATTTAATGTTTTGAGAAATGTATTAAATGATAAATAGTATTTATAACAAGGGTAAATAGATAAAAAAAAAAAAATTATTTCTTAATTTTTTAAACTTAATAAGTATTGTTAGACAATTATTTTTAATATAATATACGATTATTATTGGACTAAAGAGTACATGCTATCAGTGATTTTATAATCAAGCATGTGGGCTGATTTTGTCGTAAAGGAACCTTGGAAATGTCTCATTTAAAAGAATAAAATATTTTTATATAAGAATTTTGGATGCTTTGACATTGGGATTACAAATTTTGATAAATTGGAAAGATCCCAACTCTCATTTTTCAAAGATGTGATCGTTTATGATTATTTGGCACACTTTTTAAGAAATTATAAATAGAATGATAGTTATACTATATTTCCACTATTTTATATTAATTAAATTGTTGAGATATTTTTTATTTTTCAAATTAACTTAATTATTTAATTTTCTAGATTACTTTTAAAATGTTTTTTTAATTTTATCCTTCATTAGTTAGTATTGAAATTAGTTATTAATTACTGTTTAGTTATTTTAATTATAAATTTGACAATATTTAATAAAGGTAAAATGGAAAGTTATACCTAATTTATGTCTTAATCTTCTTTTCTTAAAAGGTGTGAAACACCTCAACAATTCAACTAATATGAAATTGAGGGGTAATATCCTTTGAATATAATTAATATAATGTCTTGAAAAATGCAATAGGAAAATGATTATAATTAACGATAAGAGTAAATTAGGAAGTAAATATAAAATTATCCATTGATTTCATAAAGTGGACAAATATTGTTGGGTATTTCAAAATAATATAGTGGACAACTATTGTTGGATAGATGAAAAATTATACTCCCTCCGTCCCATTTTATATGTCACCTTTTTATTTTGCACTTGCATTAAGAAATGATGTAACTTTACCATTTTACCCTTACTTAATGTTTTCTTAAGTCAACTTTATCAATAAATGACAAGATTAATTAACTATTCTATCAAGGGTATAATAGGCAAAATATGGTAATTTATGCATAAATTTTATAAAATGACAAATATTGTGGTCCAGCTATTTATAGAAAGAGATGATATATAAAATGAGACGGAGGGAGTATCTTTTTAGGTAAACAAGTATGGTGCTTCATTCATAGAAATCCATTTGTCTGTCCAAAGATTTATATATGTCTGAACCTTTACCCACATTCCAAGGGATTCCTAGGAGGAAAAAGGATTGATTAATGGGTAGCACCTAATTTTTTTTTTTTTTTTTATCGAATTTAAGGTTTTACATCATTTAAGTGTTCAAATATTTTATCTAGGTCTAAATTAGATATTTTGATTTTATAGTAAAGTTTTATTTTTAATAGATTTGAAAATTACAAAAATAGAATCACATAATGGAATAAGTTTATTTTCATTTTTCTCAAAAAGAAAAGAAATTTGCCAAAAAAAAATGCATATATCCTTTAACTTGACTTTAACCCTTCAACTTTGAGTGTATACAAATAGACACTTAAACTTATATAAAATTGAACAAGTAGATGTACACATCTTACCTGACATATTTCAGATAATATGCCGTGTAGGATGCAAATTGTCACGTAGGACGCTATGCATTACACATTCTACACTTTTATTTCCCAAAATACTACTAAGAGAGCCAAAAACACCTTATAACAAATAAATCTTTTCTTCAGCATTACATAACCTTGCATCTATTTACTTATTTCTCACATAATCATGATTCAATTTTACAACATTTGCTATGATACAAAGTGCAGCAGAGTGGTCTTAGTATACATAAAACTGTCTCAAAGCTGGGACAGAAGCTCAACAAGATCTTTGCGCGGCGTGCATACAGCCTTCAAAGGCTTGTTCTGCATACTCATTCTAGCATGATAACTTGCTTCCAAACTTTCCTCTTCCTCAATTTGCCAGTCAAAGCATTGAACAAGAGCACCTAACGCCAGCGAAACAGCTCGTAATCCCATATCAGTTCCAGGACATGCTCTTCTCCCCATTCCAAATGGTATAAGTTTGTAATTGAACCTTTCTGTTTCCCCTTCTGTAGCCTCAAATCTCTCTGGCTTGAACTTTTCAGGATCATCCCATACTTTGGGATCACGGTGAACCGCCCAAGCGTTGATAAGAAGCATTGTATGTTTTGGTACATCATATCCTCCCACAGTACAATCTTCAGTTGAGTAATGAGGTAATAGAAGTGGTACTGGAGGGTATAATCTCATTGTTTCATTGACAACGCAACGTAAATATGGAAGCTTGGTGAGATCAGATTCCCTTACTAAACGCTTGTTCCCAACTTTGTTGTCGATGTCAGCTCTTAGCTTATGCAATACCTCAGGATGAGCTAAAAGAAGCCTCATTACCCATTGGATTGTCGATGACGAGGTTTCTGTTCCTGCAACAAAAATAACCTGCATGCCAATATTTGCAGCCATCATCAAGTGCTCATGTTCTACAGAAAACACATATCATGGACTACGTAATAATCTATATTGGATATTTATAAATATGACACATGGACGTAACTCAACCTCAAAAGCTAGCTCATGAGGGGAGGATTACCCAAATCCATATAAGGAGACTACCAATCCATTCCCCAACCAATGTGAGACTTTTACCCACTCTAACCATGAACCGGGAGTCCAAATGGGAATGAACCTGACTCTGATACTATGTTGAAATATGTGACCATCTTATCTAAAAACTTAAGTTGTTATAGAGAGCACATTTTTATTACCTAATGATATTCTCAACAACCAAACCTTTTATGGTAACCTATGGTTATCAACATGGGAGTGTGGCCCTTCTTCCTTTCTAATTCTATACATAACAACACATTCACAATACATCTAGTTCGTGGATTCAAAACTTTGTTTGCTAGTGATTCAAAGTTGGACTCAGGGTGATTCGTTTGGTAGCAAGATCAACGATTCTTCCGCTATATTAAGGTACACAATCCCTTGTTTTTGCTCCTTGTTTATTCTAACAATCAGCTCAGATAAAATGAACATGGAATTCAAGTTCTTGAAAGTGACAGACAGCAGAGAAAAGATATAAACCATTCAATTTGGACCCCCCTTTTATCTACAATTAGAAAAATACTTCCCCACTCTAACCTCTTTTATACAAAGTCAACCATATAGAAAAAAGTTTTAAGCAGTCACATCTAAGTTAGATGAAAGTCTAATTTCAATTTAAAAGTTTGAGGTAAAAATAATGGAATACCAACCAGCATAATACTTTTGATGATATCGTCTGTGTAGAATTCAGGTTCTGATTCCTGGAAAGACAAGAGAGTTTCAATCAGTGTAGTATCATTTGACTTTAGACCACTAATTTTATTGTGTCGAAATTCATCAATCAAGCTATTGAGGAATTCATTTCTTTTGCTATGAATTATGTCCATCTTCTTCTCAAGTCCTTTGTAACCAAACCACCTCAAAATTGGCAAGAAATCACACATATTCAAAAATGATATAGTGACTAAGAAAGTCCCTCGAAGTTTTTCAATCATTTCTATCCCTTTCTCCATACCAGCATCTTCTTCGTTCACGATATGTTTTCCAGCAATAATTTTAGTCATCAGATTGAAAACCAAAGTAAAAGCCCAATTCGTCAAATCCACTTTCTTACTACCATTATTATTACTCGTTGAAAATCTGTACAAAGAACGGATAAAAGTTCCAATTTCTTGATCTCTCAGAGTAGAACTCTTTTGAAGGCTCTGCGAAGAGAATAACTCTACGACAGTCAAACGACGAAGAATCCTCCAAAGTTGTCCATAAGGTGCCCAAACATAAACAATATAATTGAAGGTGAATTTGTCACCGGCTAATGTTTTAGGTCTGTTTGCAAATATAACATCATTTTTGGTTAAACATTCTTCGACAGCAGATGGCGAAGACACAACAATCACAGGCATATTATAGCCTAATTTGAGGTATAAAACAGGGCCATATTTAGCTGCTAAAGATGTTAGAGTAAGATGCAGAGTACTTTTGAGAAGGTAAATATGACCAATTATTGGAAATGAAAATGGACTTGGTGGGAGATTTCTTCTTCTATGGAAAATATATCTGAATAAAATTGGAGTAAAAAACAATAAGATAGCTAAGTAGAACAAGTAGGAAGAGTAGTGGTTCTCCATTCTTTGAAGCAAAGAAGAATGATTGAGCTATGAGCGAAGAGACTAACTATTTAAAAGGATATTGTGCGGTGATGAGTCAACTATTCCGTTCATCAGACATCTCGAATTCGATTTTGGATATGGGAAAATCCTTTGTAAGATTAGTGATGGAGCTAGAATTTTTAATAAAAAGGTTCAAAATCTAAAGAAGTAAACACACTAGCTAATTAAAAGGGATTCAATATTTACTATATATAGATAAAAAATAATTTTAATCATATATAAATAATACTCTTTCTGTCTCAATTTATGTGACTTACTTTTCTTTTTAGTCAGTCCAACAAAGAATGACACATTTTTATATTAAGTAACAATTTAACTATAAAATGTCTATATTACAATTATTGAAATGATTTATACCCACACAAATTTTTATCATTCATTTTGGACCACAAGTTTTAAAAGTCTTTTTTTTTCTTAAACTTCGAGCCGAGTCAAACTAACTCACATAAAATGGAACGGAGGGAGTAATATTTTCCGCTGAAGGGGGTTCGAATGGACCCCATAACAATATGCCAGCTCCACCCATGCATAGAAAAGTTTCCGTTCGAGTGAAGTATGAATTTGAATTAGTCGAGTTCTAATAAGAGGTGGAACTAGGTGGGGTTTCAATTGACTCTTCATTTGTATTAGAAAATTAAATAAATATATATATGTCTATTAACTTGTGAATCCCCTAACAAAATTAATTGACAGTTCAATGGTAAGGATGAGTGGTGAAAATACTTTGTGGGGTTTCAATTGACTCTGTATTTGTATTAGAATTTTTTTTATATATATATAATATTAACTTGTGAATTTCCTAACAAATTTAATTGACAGTTCAATGGTAAGGATCAGTGGTGAATCTAAAGGTAAAAAATAGGGCATCGGAACCCATGGTCTCTTCGTAAAACTAGATATTTAATGTACATATTTTCTAAAATTTGTATATTATTATATTCTGGCACCCGTACTATAAGAAGTCTATTTGGTCCACATGGTTAAATGTTGAGCTTTTGACCTTGAGCATTAAGAATCAATTCTCACTGAATACATTTTTCTTGATGCATCCATGTTCGGATCAATTCCCACTTAATACATATTTCTGGGAGCACCCATGTTTGAAAAATCCTAGATTCGCCTCTGGTAAGGATGAGTGGTGAAAATACTTTTCACACTGATATTGTGAGTTTGAACTCCACTAAAGTTTAAAACCTCAAACTCGTAATCCTAACTCTACCTCTGACTCCAATGCTGATATCACATACGGAATAAATCCAAAAAAAATAAAAACTATTTAAGGTTTAGAAATTTCAAAGCCAACGTGCTGAAATAGAAATTAATTTAGTACTTGGAATAAAAAAAGAGTTTGAGAGGACCACGCAAACGACTTTGTATACTTCTAATAAATAAATACAGTAAAGGAGACTAAAAGCTTGATTCTCTTTTCATTTTCCAAACCCAATCTATATCTTTATTATATCCATCACATATCTACATCTACATTGATAATTACGTTATTCACGTGGTAAACACCATTCACTTCGAGACTAACAATATTTGAAACGTTTTTTTCTCTTTCTTATGTTTCCCCTCTCAATTTTTTTCCACAACTATGTGTATATTGGTCCTCCTCTTACTATGTCCTTATCCGGCAAACAACGAAGAATCCTCCAAAGTTGTCCATAAGGTGCCCAAACGTAAACAATATAATTGAAGGTGAATTTGTCACCGGCTAATGTTTTAGGTCTGTTTGCAAATATAACATCATTTTTGGTTAAACATTCTTCGACAGCAGATGGCGAAGACACAACAATCACAGGCATATTATAGCCTAATTTGAGGTATAAAACAGGGCCATGTTTAGCTGATAAAGATGTTAGAGTAAGATGCAGAGTACTTTTGAGAAAGTAAATTTGACCAATTATTGGAAATGAAAATGGACTTGGTGGGAGATTTCTTCTTCTATGGAAAAAATATCTGAATAAAATTGGAGTAAAAAACAATAAGATAGCTAAGTAGAACAAGTAGGAAGAATAGTGGTTCTCCATTTCTTTGAAACAAAGAAGAATGATTGAGCTATGAATGAAGAGATACTATTGACTACTCCTTAAAAGGATATATATTGTGCACTGGATGGGTCAACTATTCCCAAGTTTGATTTTGGATATGAAAAATCCTCCATAGAAACATTGGTGAGCTAGGATTTTTAATAAGCAGGTTCAAATTTTGAAGAGGTAAACACATTAACTGACCAAAAGAGATTCAACATCTACTATATGTAGATAAAAATAATGTTAACCATGTATAAATAATAATATTTTCCATTGAAGGGGGTTCGGATGGACCACTAACAGTATACTAGCTCCGCCGATGCATAGGAAAGCTTCCATCCGAATAGAGTATGAATCTGAATTAGTTGAGCTTCAATTAGAGGCGGAGCTAGATGGGATTCGCCGTTCGTGGTCAGTTACTATGTATTTGTATTAGAAAATCAAATAAATATATATGCATATTAACTTGTGAATCTCCTAACAAAATTAATTGACAACTCTGGGCAGTGAAAATACTTTTCACTCTAGTGTTCTGAGTTTGAACTCCACTAAAATTTAGAACCCCAAGCTCGTAATCCTAACTCTGCTTCTGGCTCCAATACATATATCACATACGGAAAAATCCTTCATAGAAACAATGGTGGAGCTAGGATTTTTAATAAGGAGGTTCAAAATCTGAAGAAGTAAACACCCTAACTAATCGACACTAATTAACCGAAGGGATTCAGATGAACCCTAACAGTATGCTAGCTCCACCCATGCATAGGAAAGCTTCCATCCGAATGGAGCATGTATTTGAATTAGTCGAGTTCCAATAAGAGACAGATGGGGTTCGCCATTCATGGTCAATTGACTCTGTATTTGTATTAGAAAATTAAATAAATATATATGTATATCAATTTGTGAATCCCCTAACAAAATTAATTGACAGTTCAATGGTAAGAATGAGTGGTGAAAATACTTTTCACACTAGTGTTATAAGTTTAAACTCCACTAAAATTTAGAACCTCAAGTTCGTAATCCTAACTCCGCCTCTGGCTCCAATGCAGATATCACATACAGAATAAATCCAAAAAAATTAAAAACTATTTAAGGTTTAGAAATTTCAAAGCCAACGTGCTGAAATAGAAATTAATTTAGTACTTGGAATAAAAAAAGAGTTTGAGAGGACCACGCAAACGACTTTGTATACTTCTAATAAATAAATACAGTAAAGGAGACTAAAAGCTTGATTCTCTTTTCATTTTCCAAACCTAATCTATATCTTTATTATATCCATCATATATCTACATCTACATTGATAATACGTTATTCACGTGGTCAGGGGCGGCTCAACGTAATTGAACGCCTAAAGCGAAATCTTAATTAGAGGCCTAAAATCTAAATAAACTTCACATGCATTTATTTAAAATTTATTTTTCTTACATTTTTAAATGCAAAGTATTACCTAATATTTTTTTTTATATATAAATGATTTATTCGATTTCTTTTTCAATTATTAGTTTTAAATAAGATTTTATTAATTCAACGTTGAAAAATATTATTTTACTCGGGCAATCATTATATGAATTGTTAACATAGTTCTACAAGTAATAAGTTGACAAATTTCAAATAAATATAAGAGTTAGAACCATAGCTGCAATATTTTGTTGATTTCTTCTATTTGAATGGGGTTGAAGAGAATAAAATAATAATTTTAAATATATACTTTTATCATAAATAATTAATATTTTCTTTAAAAATTAACACATAATTTATTCTTGGTAAAAAATTGAGGCCCCCTAAAATTGAGGGCCTAAGGCCAATGCCTTATTTTTGTATACATAGAGCCGGCCCTGCACGTGGTAAACACCATTCACTTCGAGACTAATAATATTTGAAACATTTTTTCTCTCTTTCTTATGTTCCCCTCTCAATTTTTTTCCACAACTATGTGTATATTGGTCCTCCTCTTACTATGTCCTTATCCAGCAAAGTTATGGACCAAGTCAAAAAATAAAAAAAATAAATTATTGGAAATAAGTGAGGATTTTGGCCTTGTGGAAAATGATTTAGTGTTACAACTATTTTTTTTTTCAATTTTAAAATAATTGTTGATATTCTAGAAATTAAACCTCACAAAAAATAAATTTTTAAATAACAATAACAATAATATATTTAGTATAATTCCACGAATATGATGAGAAGAATAGAAAGTATGCACACTTTATTCTTATTCCGAGCCTGCCTGACAATAAAGCAGGTCAAGCAACCCCTTTAGGGTCAAAAAATTTTGGGGCCCCAAATTTAGGTAATAGACTAATAGTGTAGTAGATTATTTTATTTTAAAATAAAAAAAGTAGAGTACTAGTTTTTCTCATAAAAAAAAGAGTAAGATTATTTTCTTGATGGTGATTGATGTGCCAGTTTGAACTATAAATTTAAAAAAGCTGAATGTAAATATTTATTCGGTAAAATATGAGAGCTGAAGAATGTGATTAAATTAAGATATAAAATAAAATATAAGATATAAGAGTGGAATGTGAATGAATTAAGACACGGCTATGCTTTCGATTTTTTCTCACTTTTTAAGTATTACAACAATTATATTAAAGTGGCGAAATATTATATTTTGATATTAGATTTTCAACTTCTTTAAATCTAAAATTACCCTATTTTTCATAAAAAAATTGTTATTTTAAATATTTTTATTTTATAGGTGTACTTTTTTGTTTTAGAATTAATATATCCCATATTGATTATATTATCAATTGAAAAAAGAATAGTCACACAAAAAGCTTTTAAAAAATCAAAATAAATTATATTGAATTTTATTTTAAGGCCCAAATTAATTTTTAGCTTTAGACCATGAACTTTGTTGAGCCGCCCATGTCCCTACTTTATGGAGGCAAAGAAAGCTATTTTCGAGAACTCTCGATCCAAGTGCAGTAAACTAAATAGTTATAAAAGAGAAAATACAAAAGTGAAGAAACACGACAATTAATAATTTAAGGGAAGCATTATAGAGCATTTAGAAAAAGAACAGTAACAATAACAAAATAGTTCGATAATTAAAATAAATTAAACAACGGATGATAACAAAAATCAAAAGGCAATAGCCATGATAGACAATAAAACTACATGAATAGGGATAATACTACCATAGACACGGTACTCTAGACTATTACCATGCCTATCCCGCTAAAAAAACGAGACAACACTCAACTACATACTAACCTTCTACCCTAACCGCAATCATTTGTGAAAGTTTTTCCATGTTAAGATAAACAATTAGGAATATGCATTTAGGTTGTTCATACAAGGGTAGCAATAATATATTTTCCTTAAAATATTTACAATATATTCAATGGCTTCTCAATGACTTGATTGTAACATACATGTAGGTTCAGTACAATAAGCGTCAGTGCTAGTTTGTTGCAATCTACCAACTTAAAGAATCAGCTTCTTTACCAACTATGCTAGAAGGTAAAGTGTGAAAAAGTAAAGCAACACAATCATTTTTATGTGGAAAACTCCTTGATCAAGGAAGAAAAAAATCATCATATATGTATCTCTTCTAATAGAATTATCCCAAATTCTTTTGCACTAGATGTGGTAAGAAACATGATTGCAAGTGTTTAGCAGGTATGGATGGTTGCTTTGAGTATGGAAGAGTGGTCACAAAATAAGATATTTCTCATTGCTCGTTACTAAGGGAAGGGATGGTAGGCAAGTTCAACATAGTGGTTCCGGTTCGGGTGCTCGAAAGCAAAACAAATTTTATGCCCTTCAGACTCGACAAGATCGTGAGGGTTCCGCGGATGTGGTGACGGTATGTTGTAAGTTTTTCATCTTGATGTTTATGCTTTACTTGATCCGGGTATTACCTTATCGTTTGTTACTTCTTATTAACCATGAAATTTGAAGTTGGTCCCAAAAGCCTTTCTAATCCCTTTTCATGTCTCTACTCTCGTTGGTGATGCTATTGTGGCTAAGAGAGTCTACAAAAAATTTTCTATTTCCGTTTCTCATAGAGTCACTCATGTTGATCTTGTAGAGCTTGATATATTAGATTTTGATGTTATTCTGGGGATGGATTGACTTCATGCATGTTATGCTTCCATATATTGTAGGACCCGATTGGTCACTTTCAAGGTTTCGAACGAACCTATCATGTCACCGAAAGGGGGAAATTATGTTCTTAATGTTCATTTTATATCTTGCCTAAAGTCTAGGAAAATGATTTCTAAGGGTTGCATTTATCATCTTGTTTGAGTTAGGTATATAGATGCTGAGACCCTACTCTAAAGTCAATCCCGATAATAAATGAGTTTTCGAAAGTGTTTCCTGATGATCTTCCCGGTATTCCTCCCGAAAGAGAAATAGACTTTGGTATTGACCTTCTCATAGATACGCAAAATATACCATATGGCCCTGATAGAACTTAAGGAGTTAAAGGACCAATTGGAAGATTTATTGGATAAGGGTTTTATTAGACCGAGTATCTCTCCATGGGGTGTTTCGGTATTGTTTGTTTGAAATATGGTTCTCTCAGAAGGTGTACTGATTATCGATAATTGAACAATATTACCATTAAGAATAAGTATCCTATCCCAAGGATAGATGATTTTTTTATCAACTCCAATGAGCAAGTTACTTCTCTAGGATTGACCTTCGGTCGAGTTATCACCAATTGAGGGTGAAAGAAAATGACATTCCAAATATGACTTTTCAAACTTGGTATGATTATTATGAGTTATTGGTGATGTTGTTCAGTTTGACTAATGCCACGATGGCATTGATGGATTTGATGAATAGGTCCTTAAGCAATATCTTAACATGTTTGTGATTGTATTTATTGATGATATATCTTGATTTATTCACAAAGTGAGGATTAGCATGTTGATCATTTGAGGATTGTGTTGCAAATTCTCAAAGACCGTGAATTGTATGCTAAGTTTAGCAAGGGTGAGTTTTGGTTGAGGTTCGTTAATTTCCTTGGCCATATTGTCTCAGTTGAAGGTATTTAAGTCGATCCTAATAAAACCTAGGCGGTTAAGAATTAGCCTATACCTTTGTCCACTTCAAATATACGGAGTTTCTTGGGTTTGGCCAGTAACTATAGAAGGTTCATGGAAGGATTTTCCTCTATTGCTTCACATTTGATGACATTAACTCAAAAGGAAAGTGAAATTTCTATGGTCAGAAGCTTGTGAGAAGAGTTTCCAAAATTTGAAGGATAGACTCTACTCTTGATTAAATTAAGGAAAGTGAACTTCTAAACCTTGTACAACTTGTAGAATCTTGTTATGGGAATAAGGTTACGGTTTCAATTACTCCACTTGATTGAGATTAAGGAATGGAAAGGGGATTAAAACAAAAAAAGTAACATGTTGATAGTTGTGTTTTTGTGAATTTTCGTGAGGTTGATCCTAATTTGTTAATTGATGAAATGTTTTGATGGCATCATTATGGACTTGAATTTATTGATTTTATTGTCTCTTCTTATGGTGTGAAATTTCCTATTTTCATTGATTTTGTACACAGTGATGAGACATGTGGTGATTATGTCAATGGAAAATGGTTCCGGCTAGTGATATTATACCAGTGAGAAATGGTTTTCGGCTAGTGATATTATACTAATGGGAAATGGTTTAGGCAAGTGTTTGACTATTGTGATTGATGTACTTGATACTTGTGATTGATCTACTTGATACTTGTGATTGACATACTTGATACTTTTTTTATTATTGAACTATGATTGTTGGACCGTGATTGTTAAGTCTTATGAGTTGTGTATTGTAAAGTGTTAGGTTAGGCTAATTTTTATATATGTTGTAGTTTAGGCGGTTCGGTTGGGATGAAAGGAGTACTCGTATTCTAAATAAATTTTACCTTGTTTAGTGTGTTGCTTGTTGAGTACCGTGTTGTTTGGTACTCACCCCTTGCTTCTACACTTGTGTAGGTTTTGAGCCCGGACCTTTGTGATCTTTCTTTAAGGTATTCAGAGGATTTTGAGAGCTAGCTACTTGTCATCCCAGCGGGCCCTCTTGTTTCTTTATACTATACGATAAACAAAGACATGAGACTTGAATTTATCTTTCAATTATGTATTTTATGCATTAGAGTCTTGTAAACATGACAACCAGATTTTAGGGGTATTTTAAATTGGCTAAGTATTCCGCACGTATGCTATTATTGATTTATTTTCCACATTTCTTTCATATTGTTTGGTTTAAGGCTGACTTGCCTTGATAAAATTAGATGAGTGTCATCATGTCCATTTTGGATCGTGACAAATGGTATTAGAGCTAGGTTCATAGGTCTCACATAAGTACAAGCCAAGTCTAAGTAGATTTTGGTATGAAAACATCTGTACTTATCTTAGAGAGGCTATGGAAACTATTAGGAAACTTTCTTTTAATTCATTCTTTCTTATTGTGCGTGGTTAATTTTGCTAGTGTTGAGTTTCTGCATGTTTTTTTGGCAAATAGCGAGGACTAGAGCATCTATTTCCAGTGGTAAGGGGAGGCAGTCCTCAAGATAGTTGCTGAGACATAGTTAGGGCTAGGGGTAGGGCCCAAGCTAGAGGCCATGCTCATGGAGTAGCATCGGTTAGCGGACGTGCCCATGGAGCGACACCAGCTTGAGGCCAATCTACTCCCCTGAACCACAAGTTGAGGTTGTTGAGGACTAGGTTTCTCCCGATTTTATAGCTCATTTGTTTTAGGATACCTTGTTGAGGAGGCTAGGTGTGTTAAAGAAATTCACTCAGGGTGGTGCGACAGGCACACCATCGGGTTCTCAGATGCGAGTGGAGGCACAGACCTAGGTCAATAATTGAAGGCTCGATTATTCATGATCTAGTGGGTCATCCAGTAGTGGTTCCTACACCGGCTAATAGTAAACAATTTTTTTCTTGAGTTTATTCTAACAATAGATGATCAACATAGCTATGAGAGATTTCAGAAGATGAAACCACCTTTGTTTCAGGGTTGTAAGAGTGAGGATGTTCATGAGTTCCTGACCTTATTCCATGAGACGCTAGAGGCAGTGGGTATGGTTAAAGCGCATGGTGTTCAATTTGTTACACTCCAACTCTGCGGAACCACCAGAGAGTGGTGAAATATGTGTGTGAGGTCTAGGCCAGTTGAATCTCCTCCGGCAAAGTTGGATGCATTCTCTAGTGCTTTTCAATGACACTTTGTCCCTTGTAGCATGATTGAGGAGAGTAGATTGAGATTTGAGGACTTAACACAATGTAGTTTTTCTGTTGTTGAGTATGAGGCATGTTTCTGCTAGCTATCCAGGCATGCTATAACTATTGTTCTGGTGAGGCAAAGAGAGTCCATAGGTTCGTGAGGGGATTAACTTTCTCCATCAGATCTTATGTGTTCGAGCAACTAGAGAGGGGGCTTCTTTCTAGACCTCATGAGCACTGCCAATGAGGCGGATATGATGGTTAGAGAGCAGTTTGGGGACCTCAAGAGGTCCTACTTTTCCAGGAAGTTTTTGGCGCCTCATTAAGAGGCAAAGGTTCACAAAGAGGTGGCAGCTCTTTCCAGCATCGTGGGCTAATGCATGCATCTATGCCAGCAGTTGAGAGCGGTCAGACATCACAAGGTTCCTATGGTTCTGGCAGAGGTGGTCATGACAGTTTATCTGGTTCACAATAGTAGTCTTCAACTCCTAGATCTTGTTATGGTTGTGGGGATCTGGGTCTGTTGATATGGTAATGCCCTTTGCTGACTCACTTAGGACCCCAGTGTACTTATTCAACTGCTCTAGCTAGAGGTTCAGTGCCTTTGACTAGGGATCGAGGCAGAGGTAAGTTCGGCAAAGGCAATAGGGCTTCTAGTAGTGGTGCTACGATTTAGAAAAGTGGAGGCCAGGGTACTACTCAAACTAAATGTGGGAAATAGGTATAGTGTTATGTATTTCCAGGGAGGCCAAAGGCCAATTTTTTTAATGTTTTGATTACAGGTATCGTCCTAGTTTGCCATCGACGTATGTTTGTATTGTTTGATTCGGGGTCTACTTTCTCGATTGTTTTTACCCATTTTGCTGTTGGATTCAATATGATGTTTGATAGCATACATGTGCCTATGTGTATTTCTACACCAATGGGTGAGTCCCTAGTGGTGGATCGAGTGTATCGATCTTGTCTTGTTTATCTGACTGGGTATGATACTTGGGTAGACTTGATCATATTTGGAATGGTAGACGTTGATATTATATTAGGTATCATTTGACTCTTCCTGCATCATGATACTCCTGATGGTTATGCTAAGACTGTGATCTTAGATATGTTTGATGTCCCGGGATTTGAGTGGATGGTTGTTAGCGGTTCTTACCCTAACAGGGTTATCTTTTTTATTCGTGCTCAGAGGTTGGTTGATAAAGGGTGTTTGTCCTATTTGGATTTTATTCGGCATACTAGTGTGGGCCCACTTCCCATGGATTTTATCCCCTTGGTTCGAGAGTTTTTAAATGTTTTTGCTATTGATCTTCCAAGTGTTCATTTGGATAGAGACATTGATTTTGCTATTGACCTGGAGTTGGGCACCAAACCCATATTTATTCCACCATATCGCATGGCTCCAGTAGAGTTAAAGGAATTGAAAGATCAATTACATGACTTGTTAAGTAAGGGGTTCATTCTCCCTAGTGTATCTCTATGAAGTGTTCATGTCTTGTGTGTGAAGAAGAAATATGGAACCATGAGGATGTGTACTGATTACTAGCAGTTGAACTAAGTGTCAATGAAAAACAAGTATCCTATTCCTCGTATTGATGACTTATGTGATCAACTTCAGGAGGCATTTTTATTTTCTAAAATTGATTTGAGCTTCGGCTATCATCACTTGAAGATTAGGGCATCAGATGACCCTACGATAACTTTCCAGACTCAATATGGGCACTATGAGTTTCTTTTGATGTCTTTAGGTTTGAGTAACGCCTCTGCAACATTCTTGGAGTTAATGAACGGGGTGCTTCTACTTTATTTGGATCATTTTGCGATAGTCTTTATCAATGACATCTTGGTCTAATCTAGGATTGGGGAGGACAACAATCAATAATTGAGGATTGTGCTCCAGAGATTGAGGGAGAAGAAGTTGTATGCCAAGTTCACCAAGTTCGAGTTTTGGGTTGATTCTGTTGCATTTCTAGGACACGTGGTGTCCAAGGAGGGTATTCAGGTGGATATAGCCTAGATTGAGGAAATTAGAGGTTGGACTAGGCCTACTTCAGTATCGAGATTAAGAGTTTTATGGGGCTAGCAAGTTATTACAAGCAGTTTGTTCAGAGCTTTTTCACTATTGCATCCCCTTTAAACAGATTAGCTCGACTGAGCGTGAGCTTCCAGTTGTCTTATGTTTGTGAAGAGAGATTTCAAAAGCTTAAGACCTTGTTGACATTGGCTCATGTTTTGACTCTACTCAAGGAGGGTGTGGATTTTACCATTTATTGTGATGCTTCAGGAGTCGAGTTGGGTGGTTTTCTGATGCACAAAGAAAAGGTGATTCCCTATGCTTCTAGACAGTTGAATACCCATGATAATAACTATCCTACTCATGATATGGAGTACGAAGACTTCTAGCACAGGGGCAACCTCTTAAAATCCTCTAAACGCTTATGTGATGACCGATGTTTTGACTAGGAAGACTTCTATCATGATGAGTCTTGCCGCTTTAAGTGTTGAGGAGAGACCATTGGCTAAAGATGTTTAGAAGTTAGCCAATAGTCTCATCCAATAACAAATTTCTGGGAGAGTGGTGGCTTGATTGCTTTAATAAAGGTACATTCTTCCTTAGTTGAGCAGATTCATGAACGCTAGTTTGATGATGAGAAGTTTTGTCTCATTTAATAAAAGGTGTTGGGTGGGGAAACTAAGAAGGTTGTGCTTGATTTTTTATTGTGTCTCTTGAGGATTGGAGGCAGGATTTGTGTGCCGAAGATGGGCAAGTTGACCAGATTCATTCTAGACAAATCTCATTGTTCTCGATATTCCGTCCATATAGGAGAAACAAATATGTATCATGATCTGAGTCAGCATTCATGGTGGTGTGGCATGAATAGGGATATTGCAAATTTTGTGTCTAGATTATTGACTTGCCAACGATCAAGTGTGAGCACCAACAACCCGAAAGTGTATCTCAGAGGATGTCCATTCCTACATGGAAGTAGGAATGGATTACTATGGATTTTGTTGTGGGTCTACCTACCACCGTGGGTGGTTATGAGTCTATTTGGGTGGGCTTCGACAGGTTGACCAAGTCTGCCCATTTCATCCTAGTTCGGGTGAAGTATATAACATAGAAGTTAGCCAATTTTATATCAGTCAGATTGTTTGACTTAATAGAATGCTTATTTCTATTGGCTTTGACTGAGGATAATTGTTTACATCTCACTTTTGGAGGGCTTTACAATATGGTATGGATACTCGGTTAGATATGAGTACAATTTTCACCCTTAGACTGATGGTCAGGCAGAGTGGATGATTCAGGTGTTAGAGAATATGCTCCAAGCTTGTGTGATTGATTTTGGTACTCGGTGGGATTTGTACTTTCCCTTAGAAGAGTTTCCTACAACAACAATTATCACTCTAGTGTTTAGATGGCCCTATTTGAGGTGTTGTAGAACTTCGATTGGTTGGTTCGATTCGGCGGAGATGGACTCTTTAGACATAGACTTGCTTAGAGATGCCATGGAGCACGTCCGTATGATTTAGGGTAGACTATTGACAGCCCATAGTTGATAGAAAAGTTATGCAGATCGGAGAGTTTGAGCCTTAATGCTTATATAGGGTGATCATGTTTGGCTCCGAGTGTCACCCATGAAGGGTGTGATGAGGTTCGGAGAAAAGGGCAAGCTTAGCCCTGATTCATTGAAACTTTTGAGATTCTGAGCAGAGTAGGAAATGTGGCCTACAAATTGGCCTTGCCACCTAGCTTGTCAGCCATGCATCCTATGTTTTATGTCTTCATGCTTTGGAAGTACGTGTCAGATAAGTCCATGTGTTTTCGCTTGATTTAGTAATGTTGGGTCCAAACTTGTCCTTTAAGGAGGATCTTATAGCCATATTGGATAGGCAAGTCTAAAAGTTTAGGACCAAAGAGATTGCTTTAGTGAAGGTGTGGTGGAAGCACAGTTCAGCTGGTGAGGCAACTTGGGAGACGGAGTCTGACATGCGTGCTAGATATCCCAGTTTTTTAGGCTTCAGGTACATTCTTTGACTTTATGTTTGAGGGAAAAAATGGTTTTTACTAGTGGATAATGTAATAATCCGGAAGTTCATTTTTGAATTATTTTTATAAAATTATCATTTAACTCATCCCGATACTGGCCCAAGTCATTTCTGATTGGATTTTGAAACTGGTCTCGAGTTTTGAGTTAAAAGTTATGAATTATGGAGATTTTGGATATTTGGAAGGCTAAAATTGCTAAAAAGTAGTTTTCGATGTCTTTTGAAGTTTCGAGTCTCAGAATAGAATTTTGTCGATTCCATTAGTCCCACAATGTGAAATTTAGTTTGAGAGCGTATTCAGTTTCAGATTCAGAGTTTTTTTGTGGATTTGAGGTCCTAAGTAGGAAATTTATAAAATTTTAGCCTTTAGGTTGACTTTGGTAAACATTTGGGATTCGGATAATCATATTAGATTTTCGACAGTTCCTTTGGATTTGGGGGGATGATTTTATGCTTATGAGAGGTCTTGGTTGAATTTTCGAGACCTCGAGCTTGATTTGGTCATTTTATGTGTTACATTTGTTTCTTGTGACTTTCAAAGATTTTGGGTTAAGGGGACCTCAGATTCGTGTTTTGATGATATCATTGTGTCCAGAACGTTGATTACAGTCGAGTAGAATATTTGGTTTATATATTTGAGGTTCGGGACAAATCCCGATAGTCCTTTCGGAGAATGTGGGTTTGGTTGGTTTTCTGTTGTTGTAACTTGTGTTTCCCTTGTCTGTGAAGCTTGCCCCATTTGCGTAGGGACCTGTGAGTGGGTCTCCGCATTCGCGGAGAGGCTCCCGCATTCATGGAGGGTCGGGCTTCATTAAAGTCCGCATTTACGGATAGGGGTCCGCGTTCGCGGAGGACCCCTAGAAAGAATATTTTCCAAATTTTAGGGTTTCATCCCCATTTCTCCATTATTGAGTTTTGGGAGCTTTGGTGTGACGATTTGAACAAGATTTTTTAGAAGAAATATTTGGGTAACGATTTCTAATCTTAAATATTCATTTACTCATTATTGTTTATGATTATAAGTGTTTAATCAAGGTTTTGAAATGATAAATTGGGGGGTTTTCAAGATCTTAGGTTTTCATAGAAAGTGTTTCATCTTTCTATGAGGCTTTTATGGGATTTTGAGAGGTAGCTACTTGTCATCCCGATAGGTCCTCTTCTTTATTACATTATGTTTTATTCTATTCGATAAACAAAGACATGAGACTTGTATTTATCTTTCAATTCCTTATTTCATGCATTGAGGCTTGTACAAGTGACAATCAGATTTTGGTGGTATTTGAAATTGGCTAAGTTTTCCGCACTTATGTTGTTGTTGATTTATTTTCGACATTTCTTTCATATTGTTGGGTATGAGGCTGACTAATCTTGGTGGGATTAGACGAGTGTTATCACGTCCATTTTTGGATCGTGACATTATAATATCACAACTTTAATTAATTTGATAATTTTCTATAGTATCACTCACCTTTATTAATCACAATTTATTTCTTTGTTGTTGAATCTAAATATATGTTTGACAAATTTTGATATTATAATTTACATAAAATAATTTCTTGCATAAATATAATCATTTTTAATTAACCTAAAAAGAGAAAAGTATTTGAAATTTGTATCCTTTATATATATATATATATTTTATCATTTACTTTCTGGATCAAATCATGACCGTCAATCAATCTCATCCAACGGCTTACATAAATTCTAGACTTAGAAGTCTATACGTGTTCTAAATCCCAATTTACTCTTCATTTCACACTACATAAGGCTATTTCCTCTCATCTAAACAACCCTAAAGGAACCTAGACGCCGCCCCTATCAACTCCATTAATGGATTTCCCTATCTCTCTCCCTCTTCATATATGAAATCTAAAGACCTCGATCTTTGATTGTTAACTTCGGCTTAGAATAATTCGTCAATTCCCACACAAATTTAATTCGAATCATAAGCTATCACCATCGGATCTGAACTTTTTGGGGTATGTTTTTCTCTTTCTTGTCTTCTCCTTCATTGTTTCAAATCAATTTATCATCTTCCTCTCAAAAAGCTATATTAGGATTCAAACTTCTAGTTCAGCTATAAAGACATGGTATTAGTTGTTATTTTTCTCAGAGGTTTTTATTTTTGTTTAAAATAGAGTGAATTGCTTAATGAGTTGGAGATCATTTATACCATAAAGAAGTCAGGGAAGTATATATGTTATAACAATCACACTTATATCATAAATAAAAAGAGTGGAAGAAAGTGTAGCTTCAGAAAATGTGATATTCTTATTTATCTGATATCTCGGAAGAGACCTCAGATAGGGGGTTTTGAGGTCAAAAATTAGGTACAAGGTTAGTAAATAGTCGAGTATTATGTTTATGCATTTCAATAGTATTAACACTAATCTCGTAGTTTCTTTCCCATCAATTCTGATAATACTTCTCATTTTTTTGCTTTTGTTATCACATTATTTTAAAGTTGCAACTTTTTCCTTTTGTAAATGTTAATTGATGATTTTGTTATTATTTGTTATGTTTGCTTTGCATTTTTATGCTATTTTTTTCATGTTTTTGTAATGAGTTACTTGCGCCAATGGTCTTTTAGAAACAACTTCTCTATCTCCATGAGTTAGGGTAAAGTTTGCTTACACCTACCATACCCATACCCCGCCTAGTAGAAAGTGAACTTAATAGTAAAAAATTATAATATTTAAGACTAATAATTTTGTCAATGAGTTTAGCTTTCTTGTGAATAACTATAGTATTACGTATCTTGCCGACTATAATAGTATTGTTTCTCCATATTTTCTCTTGTTTTTGTAATGATACAACGTGTAATGAGGTAAAGTTATGAATTTTCCTTTCACTTACCGTGTGACTTTGGTAGTTCAGAGTTTCTCTCAAATTTGCAAGTAAATAAGAACGATAAAGAGAAAAGAATTAGAAATGTACTTTTAGCTTTAATTTTTTTTTCTTCTAGATTAAGAAGGAACTATTATCGTTAGTTTTATTTTTGGTATTTTTCACACAAATATGTAACACATGTCAAATGTATGCATGATCTTATTTGTATTTTTATATATATAAAAAACATATAAAAAAATTTCTAATCAATTAATTAATCTGCAAGGTCATTCGAGAGTATTATTATTATATATATTATTTCCTCATGACATTAGACTTCTTCACTTATTATCAACTAGTTATATACTTGCAAAAGCTACTCAGAATTTAGCACATTCATGATAGTGTTTTAAAATGTTGAGACTAGTTTTTTTCCCTCTAGTTTTGCTTTGAAAAGTATTTGAATTACAACAATTACCAAGTGTTGAGACTATTGTTTTCATAGTAATTGATGTTTCGATCTAAATTTTTGTTATTTGTTAGTGCGAAACTCAATTGTATAACAAAAAATTGGTCATCTATTCATAGGGTTGATTAGAAGAACTGTTGTAATGGATTTTTCGGGCAAAGAAAATGACGTGAAAGAGTCTTTACCACCTGGAGTGTTTGATATACCTGGAGAGCCGGCTGTTGTTATTAATGGGTTGCCTCCTATTTCTTCAAATGCTGACACCTTTTTACCTTGCCCAGTAGTTACTGATGCAGAATCACATAAGAATATTGATTTTGGTCAATTGTTTGAAGGAAGAGAAGTTCGCAAGTTATTTGAAGACAAGTATTACAATGGAAAAGTTACTAAATTTGACGAGGAAACTGGTTGGTTTAGGGTGAAGTATGAAGATGGTGACGACGAAGATCTTGAGTGGCATGAATTGGAAGAAGTTCTTCAGCCATTGGACATTAATATTCCATTGGAAGAAGTAGTTACAAAGATCATTAAGAAAAAATAGAGTTCTATTGAGAAATTTGGGGGTAGAACTTGAAATTATGGTGTAAAAATGACAAAGACATGGTAAAGAAAAATATCGTATTTATGTAGAATTGTGAGCATGTCAAACATTACATGGAGTACTTTTAGCTCCTATGGATAGAATAGCACATTATCCCGTTTCATGAGCAAGCCATAAAAATTCTGAAACATCTTGTGGAGATGTGGTATAGTGAGTTGAATCACTGTAGTTTTATCGACCAATTTAACAATCATTAGTCCAATGACATCATTTCTGCAATATCTTTGAAGTTTTCATTCTAAGTAGTTGTGTAAAACTATTTGCTTGGATATGCTTATTTTAAATTGCTTTTAAGCATAAATTATTAAGTTGGAAATCTCAACTTTTCAGTTTTAATTTCTCTATTTTTGTTGTTAATCAAACATTACGAAAAATCTTAGAAACTTTTTTTGTTTTGTTTTTTTGGAAGAATAAAAAATAAGTCAATCTATATGGGCTCTTAGTATGCGTTTGGTCATAGATTCCAATTTTTTTTAAATTTCTTTTTCAAAAAATAATAATTATATTGTTGAAATTGAAGATAGAGTTGTATTTGATATTACTTTCTTGCAATTTTTTTTTTGTAATATTAGAATGTAATTAAATACAACTCCAAAAGTGAACAATGAGTTAAAAAACAAGTTATAAGTTATTTTTAAAATTTGAAATACAACTTCAAGTTAGATTTATGATTTTCATGGTTGAACACTGAATAAAGTAAAAAATATTTTGAAAAAAAAGTGAATCATTTTTATGGTCAAACGAGTTCTATTAAATGAAGCATCAAAAGAAGGATTTATAAAAAGAAGATGCAATATAAATTTAAGTTCTATACATAGCTGATATAAATATTTTATATATCATCAATATAATTAATACATTATAACATGTCACTTAACATTTATTCTAGGTTATTAAAGTAATCTTATTAAAAAAATTACACTGTAAATATGTATTATTCTACACTATATAATGCTCATTTCAATTTGTAACAAATATAATATTTATTCACAAAAGAGAACCAGGCTTGATGGGTTCTCAAAGGTGCAGCTCATTGGAGTCAAATAAAAAAATGAACTCTAATATACATTAGGATGGATTAGTGAATTTGTCGAAAAAAGAATTGTGCTATTGACCATATATCACATGAATTTTAACAATAATCATGTTAATTAATTTTATATTGTTAAGAAAAAAATAGTGATTCGAAAATTATTTATATAGCTTTCAAATAGTAAACTATTGACCACATATCACACGAATTTTAACTACAATTATGTTATGGATCTTTTATAATTACTAAGAAAAATAGTGATTCGAAAATTATTTATCTAACTTCCAAAAATATAAATTTCGGGATCTTTTACTACTAAAACAATAGCAATTCATAAATTATTTATGCAACTTCCAAAATTACATCATGAATACATATAATTATACACCTTTTTAATGAGTTGTTTTAGACTAAAACAAACATAAAATTCATTTCCAAAAAGAGAACCAAATGTTTTGCGTTCATTAGGGTTCCACTCATTGGATTCAAATAAATATTTCTGGAATCTAATTCTTAATAGTATGAATTTAGTGAATTCATCGAAAAAGAAATTATACTATCGACCATATATCACATGAATTTTATCTATAATCATGTTGATCTTCTACTAATAAGGAAAAATTGTGATTCATAAACTATATATGTTGCTTCCAAAGTAGTAAATTCATTCTAAGTTATTAATTAATACATACAAAAAACAGTCTAACCATCAATGCATATAATTATACACTTTTTATTGGCACATTTCAACCTAAAATCAATGATATTTACTCGGAGTTGGTTAATCTTGTTACAACATAAAACATTAGTCTAGTTTAAACCTTGAATCCTCGTTATTATCTCTTTTCCTAGGTTTTACACATTCTTACTCAAACAAGTCAAAACTAGGGAAAGTTATAATATTTTCAACTATTAAAATCGATTAATACGAAAGAACTTATAAGGTATACACTCTCAATACAAGTTTTGTTATGTAAACACCATTTGTTTAGGTTAAGTCATCACAGATTCCACAACCCTTGGTTGTTGGTTTAGCCACTCATGATAATTGAAGTAAAGTATGAAATTGTTTCCATTGAATAAGAATTTACTTACAAAAGTTAAGGCAATCATACAAGCATTGATTTCAAAAATTAAGTCAGTTTTGAATAAAGTCCCATTCAAGCGTACATTATTCTTTGCTAAAATCAAGATAATAAATAAAACCTATAAAAAAAATTATATTCTTCGCTAAAATTAAGATAATAAAATAACCCCTAAAAGAAATACTCTACATAGCTTCAGGAAAATTGAAATTTAAAATAAGACAGTTAACCCTACGAAGAACGTCTGACACTTCGCCTGATCGACCATCAAAAGTGTTACGGTCCGTCACTTGCAATGTTGTGCCCTATCAGTAGCTTCTTGGAAGACCCTTAACACTGGTCTTCCTGATGGACAGTAGCTTGTGATATGGTTCGTCATGTGATCCGTTAGATACACCCTTTCAAACATGCTTCTGGTTCCCTCTGATGTTGTACCCAATGGTCCGTCGGACAGGTGATGGTCCATCAGTGTCACACCTCAAATCCGGATGTGATGACACGTGTCCATTTCCCACCGAACACGTCAGCCTAACCCAACCACAACGATAGAGAAGTAGAAATACGAGAATAAAAGATAATAAATAAGCGGAAGACTTTAATTAAGACTCAACACTACCCAGAATTTGGTTGTCACATGTACAAACCTCTAAATACAGAATTCGAATAAAAATATACAAGTCTCAGAGTATAGTTCTCGAATAGAACAAAACTGAAAGTAAAGATAACTCAAGGGCACGTCTGGAATGAACCGCTACCTCTCGAGTATGTCCCGAAGCTCAATCTGCTAAAGAAACTACTAAGCCGAATCTGAGAGAGAGCTGTCAACCTACACAATTGTGTAGAAGCAAGGGTGAGTACCGAAAACCACAGGTACTCGCAAGTAACTCTAAACTAAGCAAAACTAGCAGCTACAAACAACTCCTTTCAATCCCAACCGAACCACC
>NW_006239227.1:724052-752719 GCF_000226075.1 Solanum tuberosum
AAAAAAAATAGCGAAACAGATTTTAAAAAATAAAGGACAGAAAGAACCCATTATCCCACTTTCCTCCACTTCTTTTAATTTTTATTTAAAAAGGATTTTGTTTACTTAAGATTATGAATTTTTTTAAAATAATAATAATAAATGTTATTATGTATTTCAAATTTTAGAAATCGACAATTTGCTTTAAACATGTTTTTGATATTATTTGTAGTTAATTTAAATAAAAAATCTAAATTGTAAAACAAAATATAAATTTAAAACGGGGTTTTAAAATAAATGTTATATAATTTATAATTATTTTTACAAATAACGTGATATAACTTAAATGACACTAAAAAAACGGAAAACTTTTAGATAATGCTTTAAAGTTTTTTCACTTTTTTAGATAATGCATTAAATTCAGTTGTAACATCCAAACAGTTACTTTTTACAATTTTTAATTAAAATTTGGTGGGCAACACAATATTATTTAGGGTAATGCTAAATGGCCAGAAAATTTGGTCAAATTTTGGCCAGAAATTTAAAAAGTCTATAATATCCTTTTTATTTTAAAATAAACCAATCTTTTTTCCTTTCAAAAAGATAAAATAACAAAGTGTGAAATATATTAATTTACCATTTTAGCCAAATTTTCTGGCCAAAAGAATTTTTCCTATTATTTACTTTTTCAAAGGTTCATTTGAAAAAGTCAAAGCAACACATTAACGTACATGCCAATATCTATATATTGTTTCCTTTTTTTGGTGGAATTTGCTGCATATTAGGGGGAATTTGAATTCAAGACAACTACTCCAAAAGGTTATATTATTCTATTAAAATGTAGTATACTCAAATCTTTTGAATAATTACATTAAGGTTATACTATTATATTAATATGTAGTATATTCATATCTCTTGAATAACTAGTTATCTATCGTAAATTTACAATACAAATAGGTGAGCATCAAAAAAAATTCAAATGCGTACATCTTTCGATACAATATGTCTACTCAATGTGAACTCATCAATGATAAGCAATGAAGAATTGAGTTATACAACAATGGAACGTACCCAGAGGCGTATCTAGAGGGGTTCCGTGGGTTCACATGAACCCATGCTCCCCTCTCTAGATTATATATAGTAGTGTTATATTTTTTTAAAAAAATATTTAAATATAGAGGTGTGAACCCACGTTAAAAGTAACATATAATAATACGATGAAGATTGGGTGCACCTCTTTAAGCAAATATAGAAATTTAAATCTTATATCTATCTTATTTTTGTTATTAACACCCCTCCAAGTGGTTATCGGTAGCACTTTTGGCGTTTCAATCAATTTTTCTTTTATATTTTTGCTTTTATCTTTCAAAATTTTCAAATGTGTAACATTGAAAATTCCTAAATAAAATTAGCTTGGTATAATTTTTATATTATTAAATCAAATGTGTATATTAAAATTTAAAACTAGTAGTATTATATATGTTGGACCTATACTTTTTAAAGTTTAACAGTTAGTGTTAAGAACGTAAAGGTTAAACCGATCAAATTTATATCTTAGATGCATCTTTTCGTAATAATGCACCCATCCTTACGAAATCCTGAATACGCCTCTGGTCCAAAGTCCAAACACGTATATGAAATGATATAGTGCAAACTGCAAAATCTTTACGTTGGGATGTTACGTATTTATATTTATTTAATCAAATCTTTTTAAAAGATAAATATTTATTAGTTGCAAATTCTACAGGTGACTAATCATGGTATAAAGACCTCTATCATGGATGAAATGCTTAAAATCATAGAAGAGTTTTTCAATCTTCCATTAGAAGGGAAAATGAGATATTGTTCAGAAAATGTGATGGATCCAGTTAGATATGGAACAAGCTTGAACACTACCAGAAAGCATGCCCTTCATTGGAGGGACTTTTTGAGGCACTATGGTGGTCTTGTTTCACATACCTATCACCTTTGGCCAGATAATCCTCCTACCTACAAGTAAGTAATTATCATCATGCTTAATATTTTCCCAAGAGGTTTACGGATAAAAAACCAGATAAAGAAATTATGAGAAAATGTCGAATTGAAGATTGAATACTAACCCTCATATTAATTCAAGAAGAAACCCGTAAGAATCACTTCATTCCGATCTCTAGAACTCCCGATATGCTCAAAATACCAAATGAACACAGTCTGAGATTTTTATAACAGTGCATGACTGTTATGCACCAGAAAAACAGCAGTTAATCTTTCACTAAAAAAGTCGTAATTTCCTCATACTATAGTGAAATGACCCGATTCTTTTTTGTAAATGTCTTAAATAATGATACGGACCTGCTCGTTCAATCGGAGCTCAATTTCATGCTCGTTTGCCCAGTCAAATATCATTTCTACTCGGTAAACAATTATTTCTTATTTGTGATAAAAGTCCAATCTCGGGTTAGCGAAGATGCACCAAAATTTGCAGATAAGTCCTATAATTCATGCTCAAAATTTCAGAACCTTCGGAATAATTTTTCGACCCTTAAAACTAATAATGAACCCTTTAGTTGCCACAATTTGCTGAAATAGTGTCAAAGCATCCAAGAAGCTTAAAAGCTCACCCAAAACTCATTTGGCACTTCCCGAACACAAACCAAATATGCTACTAGCTTGAAAATGACATTTCGGACTCAATGAAATCGTCGGAATTTGAATTCGAGGTCTCCTTGACCCGGTATCCGATAAGGCGTCAAGAAACTAACTTTAGGCTCAAAAACTCGAAACGCACTCGGGGCCTCTAAAATTCAACCAAGACTCATTCTAGACTTAGAATCACCCCCTGAATCCAACGGTGCCCTCGGAATTCCATTTCGAGCACCGGAACCTCGTTTGTTGACCAAAGTCAACTCTTGATCAAAATTTCACAATTTTTGCAACTTAGGACCTCAAATCTTCGTTTTAACTCCAAATTCGACTCCGTAAATTCTCATAGACCCGTTTCGACATTCTAAAATTGTTGAAATCGACGGAAATCCGATTCGAGTCTCGAAACTCCAAATGACTCGAAATAGCACTTTTAACCAAACTTTAACTCTTAAAAACTCAACTTTCCAAAAACTCAACTTTTCATCAATTTTCCTTCAAACCAACTTCGAAAATACAACAATTAGGACTCGGGGCAACTATCAGGAGGGGTAAAACAGTCATTTTATGAAAATTTCCAAAAATGACCTTTAGGGTCATTATATTCAGGTTTCCATCAATGATGTACTTTGTCCTGAACTTAGCTCCTTTTTTCTTATTTTTTCCTTGTTGTGTGATTTCCTATCTAAAATAGTAGAAAAATATCATTAAATGACACTAACATTGCTTAAAAACTAGCATTTATTCATAGTTAAAAGCATCAAATGTGTCTTCTAATGCCAGCACATTAGGAAACTACCTATTTATTGGTGTATAGAACAGAAGCAATAATACCAACTGAAGTTGAGATATCATTATTAAGGATTATTCAAGAAGCCGAGATGAGCAATGTCGAATGTGTTTGTAATCTATATGAAAAATTGTCATTGATCGATGATGTAACGATCTAAAAATGAATATGATGGCACTCGTCTAATCTCACCAAGACAAGTCAACCTCAAACCCAACAATACGAAAGAAATGCGGAAAGTAAAACAATAATAGCTTAAGAGCGGAAAACTTAGTCATTCTAAAATATCTAAAATATGGTTGTCACGTGTAGAAGCAACTAATATATTAATACGAAATTGAAAGATAAGTAAATGCATCAATGTCTTCATCTCTCGAATAGACCAAAGCATAATATAAGGAACAACAGGGTCTGTCGGGATGACAAGCAGTTAACTCTCAATGTTTCCTTTGAAGCCACAGAGAAAGATGAAGAATAATGATCACATGGGTCCAAACTCAGAACCTACACAAGTGTCGAAGCAAGTTGTGAGTACCAAACAACACAATACTTAGCAAGCAACCCACTAAACAAGGTAAAGCTAAGCTAGAATACGAGTACTCCTTTCATCCCAACCAAACTGTCTCAACTACAAACGGCATAGTAATCAACCCAACCTAACAGTTTACAATACACAACTCACAATGCTTAATAATCATAGTCCAACCGTCACAATTCAATAAACAACAAGTCCGAAGTATGTCACTCACAAGTATCAAGTAGATCAATCATAAGTATCAAGTAGATCAATCACTAGTATCAGGTTCATCAAATCACAATAGTCAAACACTTGTTGGAACCATTTTCCATCGGCACAATATCACTCACCGAAACCATTTTCCATCGGCTTTAAATAATGTCACTTGTTGGAACCATTTCCCATCAGCATAATATCACCTACCGGAACCATTTTCCATCGGCACAATATCACTAACCGGAACCACTTACCATCAGCTTTATATAATGTCACTTGCCGAAACCATTTCTCATCGACATAATTACCACATGTGTCATCATAGTGTACATAAATCAATGCAAATAGGAAAATTCATACAATAAGAAAGAGACAATAAACTCAAGAAATTCAAGTCCACAGTGATGCCATCAAAGCATTTCATCAATCAACAAGTTAGGATCAACATCAAGGCAATTCACAAAACACAACTATCAACACATTGCCTTTTTCATATTGTTGTATCTTGTGTCCCCCATGTTCGTGAAGCTTGGCCGTGTTCGCGGAGGGACCTGTGAGTGGATCCCCACATTCACAGAAAGGCTCATGCATTCACGAAGTGTCGGACCTCATTAAAGTTCGCATTTACAAATAGGGGTCCGCGTTTGTGGAGGAGTCTGGACATAATGTTTTCCAAGTTTTAGGGTTTCATCCCCATTTCTCCATTTTTAAGTTTTGGGAGCTTTGGTGTGGCGATTAGAACAAGGTTTTTAAGAAGAAATATTTGGGTAACAATTTTAAATCTTAAATTTTCATTTACTCATTATTCTTTATGCTTATAAGTGTTTAATCAAGGTTTTGAAATGATAAATTGGGGTTTTCAAGAACTTGGATTTTTGAGGTATCAAGTGGCTCATGTGATCTTTCTCCTTCATCTTTCTATGAGGCTCTTAGAGGATTTTGAGAGGTAGCTACTTGTCATCTCAGTTGTAACGACCTGTTCCCGTCGTTACATAAAAGCCAACGGGGAAAATTTTTGGGCCGAAAAACTTTTTCATAGTAACTTGGATTTTCCCAACCTTGTCCAGATTTGGACGGAATCGAAGTCATTAAAGTCTAGGGAAATCTGGTAGCGATTGGGAGATTTAATTATGATTTTTATGGCATGAGTAGATAGCTAAGATGTTAAGGTAACCGTACGACTTTATGGAATTGAATTTGGGTGAATAGAACTCCTGAAATTGATCTTGGCGTGAACGGATAATTTCTGATATTCGTTGTTGAAGGTGTGTTGTGAAATAGGGGTATTGGAATTATTAAAATTGCTCACTGTTCCGTGCAAGTCTCTATAACAGGATTCTACCACCAGGGCGTAGCCGCTGTAGCGAGGTGAGACCCTGTGGCGGGACAGACGCGACTTAAAGTCAGAATTAAACCCCAAAAACGTTTTATTCTGCAATTTTCGATCTTGAGAGCTAAGGAACGAACCCAGGAGACTTCTTGACAGTTTTCCACCATTCTTACGGCTAAAGATAAGGTTTTAACTCCCCGTATCCATTTTTCGATCCGTAAAACGTAATCTAATGGGTAATTATCGATGGGGGAGGGTTTTGATCTGAAATTTATGGTGGAAACAACTCTAATTTGGATATTGGGATCAAGAGTTTGATCTAGGGTTGATAAAATTGTTAGTAATTCGGGTAATTAGTTATTGTTTATGGATTCCCATGTTATATTGATCGTTTGTAGACCAAGAACAAGCGGAACGAATCCCGAAAGGGAAGAATCAAGTTTCTTAGGGGATTCAAGCTTGTTTCGAGGTAGGTGATGATTGTGATTTCATGATTGTGTGATATATGTTTGTTCTTGCACCATTATGATGCATACATGTATGTGAATGTTGCATTATTGATCACACTAATTGTAAATGAGGATAGATGAATGATGTTGTCATGAAATCATAACTTGATTGTATGATTATGAGAGTATACTTGTGATTGTGATTGTGGCTTGTTGAATGGATCGGGTGTTGCGTTCCAACATACTAACTTTGATCGGTTGCCATATTTTGGCATAATTATGGGATCGGTTACCACGTTCTAGCATAAATATTGGATCGGGTAGCACGAACCGGTACACTAACAGTTTGGGTTTTGGTTCCATGAGAGGACCATTGACTTGACATAACTGTGTAACTGAGAAATATGAACTTGATTGTTATTCGTAAATGATATTGATATTGTATATGTTCGGTGTATGCATGTTTATTATGTTGTAATGGCTTATGTATGTTGCACTTAGTGGGATAGCCGTGTGATCCTACCAGTACACTGTGGTTGTGTACTGATATTGCACTTGCTCTTCTTTGTTAAGTACAGGGCATCTTCAGGCGGTTATTGATAAACCTCGCTTAGAAGATCAGTGATCGTTCGAATTCAAGGGTGAGCCAGTTCTTTTCGAGATGCCATGAGTTCTCTTTCTGTTTAAGTCCACATTTCGGACTTAGACTTTCTAGTTAGTTATTAGTACATTAGTTTGGGGTTGTAACCCTTCTTGTTTAGATTTATGGATCTTGTTAGAGTTTTGGTACGTTGACTTTCAGCTTCTAGGTGTTACTTCCGCATTTGTTTAGTTGTTAGACTATTGATTTGGAGTTTATGAGAACTCCCTATTTCTTTTCTTATCATTTAACTTGCTTCCGTAACCTTAAAAGCTTTAGTATTTTGATTAAGTTGGCTAGCTAATTAGTATTAATGGTTCTCCCACCGGACGATTAGTGTGGGTATCAATCCCGATGGTCTGGGTCGTTACAAAGTTGGTATCAGAGCCTAGGTCCGTTGATCTCGATATACTAAAATGAGTCTAGTAGAGTCTTGTGGAACGGTACAGAGACGTCTGTACTTTACTTCGAAAGGCTATAAGACTTTAGGAAATCTCTCTGTTTTCTCTTGTCTCCTTTCGTGCTAAAACTTGATTCCAATTGGTATCTGGCGATTCAAATTGGTATCTAACCTCCTTTACTTTTTTGTCTGCAGATGGTTAATACTAGATTCAACGACGTTAGGCCCGTAGCTCCCGTCAATGCTCCAGCTGAGGAATCTGTAGCGAGAGGTCGCGGTCGAGGCAGGGGTAGAGGTCGAGGAAGGGCAACACCTACTAGGGATGGAGCACCGGTTGGAGATGCTCCTAGAAATGAGGCCCCTCCTGCGCATCATAAAGAGATAGATGAGAACATAGAGGTTGAAGATGAGGATGAGGATAATGTTGGGCAAGAGGAAGAGGTGCATGCTGAGACTACATGTATTCCTCCTTTGGACCCAGTGTTAGCTCAGCAGATCATGTCATTCTTGAAAGGTTGGTTGGTCTTGGAGTGCTTTCTTCTGTTCAAGCAACTCAAGCTCTTGACAATCCCCTTATTGCTATCATTGCGCCCAAGGTGGGTGGAAATGGAGGTAATGATGCTTTCTTCTGTCCTTTATTGGGTCCTGTTATGATTGGTAATGAGCATGAAATGTTGACTAAGTTCTTGAAGTTGAAACCACATGTGTTCCTTGGTTCTGAGAGTGAGGATGCATATGAGCTCATCCTAGATTGCTATGAGATACTTCATAAGTTGGGAATTGTCCATCAGCATGGGGTTGCGTTCGTGACTTTTCAACTTCAAGGTGAGGCTACGCAGTGGTGGAGAGCTTATGTGGAATGCAGATCTTCAGTTTTACCTTCACTTACTTGGATCCAATTTCATGCTCTGTGTTTAGAAAAATATGTGCCTAGGACCTTGAGAGATCGCAAGAAGGATGAGTTCATGGCTTTGGAGCAAGGTGGTATGTCTGTGGCTGCTTATGAGGCCAAGTTCCATGCTTTGTCTAGATATGCTACTCAACTGGTGACTACTTAGGAAGAGAGTATATGTTTATTTATTAAGGGACTAAATTCTGAGTTGCAAGTATTATCTGTTCATATGACCTCTGCAGGGAAAAGCTTTAATGAAGTGACAGACTTTGTGAAGAAAGTGGAGGGGGTGAGGCGAGACGGTCAGGCCAAGGCATTGGCTATGAAATACAAAAATTCAGGCAACTTTCAAGGATCTTACTCCAGAGGTTCAAGGAGGCCAACACTGGCAGCCCGACCAATTTAGTTCGCCATGCCCGCTTCTACATGTAATTACTCTAGAACTCCACCTTAGAATTTGATTCAGGATAGCCAGGTAGCCAAACCTTCGGTAGGCAGCATACCATCTTTTGATCTTACTTGCTACAATTGTAGAGAACCTGGGCATATGAGGAGAGATTGTCCCCACCCGCGCATGTCGGATTCCGCGCATCAGCAGTCTAGGGCAGTGGTACCCACGGGAATTGGTAATAATGGTCGAGGACGTCCACAAGGTGGCGAGGAGGTAATCAGTGAGGTCGTGAGGGTAGAGGGAATGGTAATGTAGGCAGAGTATAGTGCAGCCAGGCAGGTAAGTAGCTCGTCAAGATGATAGGGCTCAATGTTATGCCTTTCCGGGCAAGAGTGAGGCAGAGGCGTCTAACGCAATGATCAGAGGTACTATTCTTGTTTGTGACCGGATGTCTAATGTGTTATTTGATCCGGGTTCCACTTATTCTTATGTATTCATGCGATTTGCCTCAAAATTTGCAATGATTTGTGATATACTTGAAGCCCCCATCCATGTTTCAACCCCAGTTGGAAAGTCTGTCATAGTCACCTATGTCTATCGTTCTTTTCCTATTTTGTTTATGGGTTTTCAGACTTGGGGCTTGTCACGCCCCGAGCCTACACCCTGGATCTGGCTGGCACTCGAAGACCATTGCTGGCCCCAAGCGAACCCTTGGCCTAGCTTACTTAACTCAGCAAAAGACAATATTCATATCTATAATGATCAATGATATTTAACTGAACTGAATAATAAGATAACTGAGAATGTTAAAGATTAAACATTCAACTTGGACAAACAGACTCTGAACTGCTCACTGGATCAACGATGCGTCGGAATGCGGATCCTAGTTACCTGTGTCTGCATCATAAGACGATGCAGGCCAACTGGCATCACTACATTGAATGTACGAGTATGCGAGTTGGCAAGCTAAAACAACAAAGGCTAGAAAGAATCTGAAAGAAACAGAAGAACTTACCTGGCTCAACTTAACTCAACTCAACCTGACCGAACTCATTTCAATATAAAGCAATTTAAAACAAGTGCAATATAAAGAAAAGTTGTTTAAAAACATTATTTTAACGCTGTGTGTATGCAAAGATACAAATGACTCTGAGATGTATGTAAAAAAAAATACAAAAAACTGATGTATATAAAAATACAATAACTTCTTTGGGAGTTTCTCTTACCGACAACCATCACATAAGAGCTATAATGATGATACAACGATCTACCTCACGCTGCCAGCGCATCCTATACCCGGACAAAGGTATAGAACCTGAACTACCTAATGGATCCACTAGTCTATTGCGAAAAGGATTCATGTAAAAAGTATGACCCTTTTCTACCCATGGTGGCTACATGGTTCTATGGTGACGTGATTTATCTAAACTCATGCTCGTCCCCAATTCAGTGCTCAATACTACTCCCAAAATACACTGGCTCTTATGTTTTAAAAACATACTTCTTCTGTGATTTGAGATTAGTGCTCAAAAACTTAGCTCAAAGGCTATCTTGGAAATCAAAGTTTCACCTCTTGCTTCATTTAGGAAGCGATTACTTTTTCTGAAAATTGGCCCGAAGGCTCTTTGGAAATCTCAGTTTCCGTTCTTATTTAAATGTGAAAACATTTTAAATCTCTTTGGGAATACTTAGTTCCTATATACTTTTGAAGAAATGAACTTCAAGTTTACTCTTTGCTTAACTTAAAGCTTGAGCCTTAAAACGAAGGTAAAATGTTTGTTAAAGACTTTTGAAAACTTTAAGAAACTTTGCTTTGACTTGCTTCTTAACTTCTAGACTTTGAATATTAGCTTCTATGACTTTGATCCTAACTTTCCTCGAATTGGATTATGGATTCAAGGTTCATGATCTCATGTTTATGGATAATTTCATGATGTTTCGATGTACCTTAGAGTGCTAGAATCAACTAGGAAACATAGGTACATCACTTAGGAACTAGTACGAAAAGGTGGGGGAAGAATGGGGAGAACTGGCGTCCCTGGCACTCTGAGAGACGTGAGTCGCCAGCCCTCAAATTTCAGAGGACCAGCTGGGGTGCGCTGGCTGGCGTGTCTCCCCAAGGGGTGAACTTCAGTTCCCTTTTTGGGGTGCGCTGGTTGGCGTGACTCCCCACCCCTTTCCCCAGGTTTTTGACGACTTTTCTTCTCCGTTTTTCAACTCTAAATCTCAATGGTTCTTTCCCCAAACACTTAGAATCACTTATACCTCCATTATACATCAGATTCTACTTGAAAAACTCAACCAAAACATGAATCAATCTCAAGAAAACTCCAACAACTCAACCCACAGGAATTCAAACAAATATCATGAAGAACTCAAGGAATTTACTTTCAAATCAAACAAATTTCGCTGAATTGAATCATGATTGGCGCGTGGGCGAATTAACCCAACACTATGTGATCTCACATACCTCGTAGGGATCACCACCGACGAATTCCACAAGTTAAACTTCGACGATCTTAGCGGTTCTTGATTTCTCTTCTCCTTTCTCCTCTTTTCTCTTTTCTCCAAGCCCTAGCATGAATTCTAGTTTTTCTAAACTGACCAAAAACTGGTTTTACCCCAGTAAATCTCTTAAAAACGAATTAGAATAATTAGGTAAGGAAAAGACTAAATCGCCCTTCAAAAATCCGGATTAGACTTTCCTAAATCCAACAGCCCAACTTCCAAAGGGGATAACTTACTCATACGAACTCAGAATCGTGCAAACTCAGCGGCATTGGAAAGATCATTCCAAGATCTTTCTAACCATATCTGGAACTACACCTAAATTCTCCTGAGTTAGGAGTTATGGCCGTTTGAAGTTGACCAAAAACTCATTTTTTTTCTAACTTGACAATTTCCAGATTTTCATTCTTTCCCAAAATGACTTTTTCAACTTCTTAGCTTCTTCCTAGTTATTTCAAATTGCGAGATGTTACAATATATCCTCCTTGGGAACATTCGTCCTCGAATGAGATTACTCTTACTAGGCTAAGGGTGTAACATCAAGTTCAAACACCCAACAAGCAATTGCAAACTAACAGCATGCTCACTCATAATTTAAAGAGTACTAAGAAGAGAATTAGTACCTTGGTCTGCATTTTCTCCGAACTCAAAGAGATGTGGATATCTCTTCTTCATATCCTCTTCAGCTTCCCAAGTAGCTTCTTCAACAAATTGGTTCCTCCAAAGGACTTTGATTGATGCAACCTCTTTTGTCCTCAATTTGCGAACTTGGCAATCTAGAATTTGAACAGGAATCTCCTCATAAGATAAGTCATTCTTGATCTCAATACTTTCAGTTGGTATGATCAATGAAGGATCGTCCATGCACTTCTTCAACATAGAGATGTGAAACACCGGATGAACCGCAGCTAACTCTTGTGGTAGCTCCAACTCATACGCTACATTGCCCATCCTTTTGGATATTCGATAAGGCCCAATATACCGGGGACTAAGTTTCCCCTTTCGACCAAACCTCATAACACCCTTCATGGGTGAAACCTTTAGATATACCCAATCATGTACTTCAAACTCTAACGCCCTTTTTCTAACATTAGTGTAGGATTTCTGACGACTCTGTGCCCTTTTCAACATCTCTTTATTCACTTTAACCTTTTCCATAGCTTGATGGACTAAATCTGGTCTTATCAACCCTGCTTCACCAACTTCAAACCATCTAATAGGAGATCTGCATCTTCTCCCATAAAGGCTTCATAAGGAGCCATTTGGATGCTAGAGTGGTAATTGTTGTTGTAAGCAAACTCAATGAAAGGTAGGTGATCGTCCCAATTACCTTTGAAATCAATCACGTAAGCCCTCAACATATCCTCTAAGGTCTGAATAGTGCGCTCTGCTTGCCCATCAGTCTGAGGATGAAAAGCAGTACTTAAATTCACCTTTGAACCCAAGCCTTTCTGAAAAGATTTCCAGAACTGTGCAGTAAATTGTGCACCTCTATCTGAAATAATGGAGACTGGAACCCCATGAAGTCTTACCACCTCCTGAATATATAACCTGGCATAATCCTCTGCTGAATGGGTAGTCTTTATCGGTAAAAAGTGGGCTTGATTTTGTCATTCTGTCGACAATCTCCCAAATAGAATCATGTTTTCTGCGAGACCTTGGCAAGCCTGTGATGAAATCCATATTTATCATCTCCCACTTCCATTCTGGAAGTTCTATATTTTGAACCAAACCACCGAGACTTTGGTGTTCTACTTTCACTTGTTGGCAATTTGGACACTTAGCAACAAACTCTGCAATGCCCTTCTTCATGCCATTCCACCAATACACTTCTCTCAAATCGCGATACATCTTTGTGGAACCCGAATGAATGGAATATCTAGAGCTATGAGCCTCCTCCATGATCCTCTCTTGGAGTCCATCCACCATAGGTACGTACAATCTACCTTGATATCTCAATACACCCTCTCCCCCTTGTTCAAAATCTAGTACTCTTTGCTTATGAACATTTTCTTTTAAGTCTAGAAAAATGGGATCTCGGTCTTGCTTTTCTTTCACTTCTGACACTAGTGATGATTTAGCCCCATTTATCACCACCATTCCTCCATCTGTTGAATCCATAAGTCGGACTCCTAAGTGTACAAGTCTATGCACATACTTAGCTAAATCTCTCTTTTCTTCCTCAACATGGGCAGTACTATCCATAGATAACCTGCTTAAAGCATCAGCAACCACATTAGCCTTACCTGGGTGGTAAGGAATACTCATGTCATAATCCTTGAGTAATTCTAACCACCTCCTTTGTCTGAGATTAAGCTCTTTCTGCGTGAACACATATTGAAGGATCTTATGATTAATGAATATATCAACATGAACACCATACAAATAATGACGCCATATCTTCAAAGTGAATACTATAGCAGCCAACTCTACGTCATGGGTTAGGTAGTTCTTTTCATGAACTTTCAACTGTTTGGAGGCATAAGCTATAACTTTGCCATTCTGCATTAAAACACAACCCAATCCAACTCTAGATGCATCGCAATACACCACAAAACCTTGAGTACCTTCTGGTAAGGTCAACACTGGGACAGTAGTCAACATCTTTTTCAATTCCTGGAAGCTTTTCTCACAAGCTTCAGACCATTGAAATTTCACTATTTTCTGAGTCAACTTCGTCAACGGTGAAGAAATGGACGAGAAACCCTTTACAAACTTTCTATAATAGCCAGCCAAATCCAAGAAACTCTTGGTATCAGTTGGAGATGTAGGTCTAGGCCAATTCTGCACTGCCTCAATTTTCTGAGTATCAACTTTAATTCCCTCTCCAGACATAATATGGCCTAAGAATGCCACAGACTAAAGCCAAAACTCACACTTAGAGAACTTGGCATACAACTCCTTATCTTTCAAAGTCTGAAGAACTATTTCGAGATGACTAGCATGATCTTCTTCATTCCTTGAATAGGTTAGTATGTCATCAATGAAGACGATAACAAACATATCTAAATAAGGTTTGAAGACTCTATTCGTACGGTCCATGAACGCTGCATGTACATTGGTCAAACCGAACGACATGACCTTAAACTCATAATGACCATAATGGGTCCTGAATGATGTCTTGGGAATATCACATTCCCTTACTCTCAATTGGTGGTAGCATGATCTGAGGTCAATTTTTGAAAAACATGAAGCACCCTGAAGCTAATCGAAAAGATCATCAATTCTCAGAAGAGGATACTTATTCTTGATGGTAACCTTGTTCAACTGACGGTAATCTATGCACATTCTAAGAGAACCATCTAAGGGAACCATCTTTCTTTCTCACAAATAAGACCGGAGCTCCCCAAGGTGAGACGTTTGGTCGAATATAGCCCTTATCTAAAAGATCTTTCAACTGATCCTTTAACTCTTTCAACTCTGCTGGTGCCATTCCATATATCGGAATAGATATCGAACGAGTATGTGGAAGAAGATCTATACCGAAGTCTATCTCTCTCTCTGGAGGGACTCCGGGAAGATCACTTGGAAAGACTTCTGGAAACTCTTTTACTACTGTAACTGACTGAATAGGAGATGTCTCAACACTCGAGTCATTAACTCGGACTAAGTGGTAGACACACCCCTTAGAAACTAACTTCCTTGCCTTAAGGTATGAAATGAAATGACCCTTAGGCACTACTGAACTGCTTTTCCACTCTAAGACTCGCTCATTTGGAAACTGAAACTTGACTACTCGAGTTCTACAATCAACTGAGGCATAATAGGCATGAAGCCAGTTCATGCCAACAATGACATCAAAATCTATCATGTCTAACTCAATTAAATCAGCCATGGTATTCTTATGATTGACGAAAATGGGACAATCACGATAGATTCTCTCTGCTAGAATAGACTCACCAACATGTGTAGAGACACTGAATGGTTCACTAAGTTGCTAAGAATAACATCAAAATTCATAGCAACATATGGAGTTACAAAAGATAAACTCGCTCCTGGATCTAACAAGGCATATAGAGTAAAGTCAAAGACTTGAATCATACCAGTGACAACATCTGGCGAATCCTCTTGCTCTTGGCGACTGTTGATAGCATATAAGCGGTTTGTTCCTCCGCCAGTACCGGAAGTAGCCCCTTTAGGTGCAATTCTGTCTGGTGGAGCAACTGACGAAGACTGGGCTCTATTGCCCCTATTACCATTTCCCTGCTTGGTCTTTGGACACTCTCGGATGAAATGCCCAGTCTGGCCGCACCTGAAACAACCAGTGGAGCCCTCACGACACACACCTGAATGGTTCCTACCACACTTGGTGCAGGCAGGAGGCTTACTACCCCCTTGCGCCACACTGCCTTGAGAATAGGAAAGCTTAGCCCTAGAATTATGACCATAGTACTCACCCTTGTTCTTAGGTGCAGGTGCACTAGCAGATGATGGAACATTTCCCTTCTGTTTCTTTTGGAAAGATGACCGGTTGGCATTACTCTTCTGCTGCCCGGACTCGTTCCCTGTCTTAGCCCTCTTGTTCTTGAACTCCTCTCTATCTCTCAGCTTCTCTTCCTCTACTTGCTTCACATAGACCATCAACCTTGAAATGTCCATGTCCCCAATAAGCATTGCTACCCGGCCCTCTTTGCTTGATTGACTGCCCAACCCAGCAACAAACAAGCTCATTCTACTCCTCATGTCCTTAACCATTTCCGGAGCATAACGGGATAGTTGGGTGAACTTCAACCCATGCTCATGAACACTCAGAGAATCTTGCTTAAGTGTGAGGAACTCACGTACCTTAGCCTCTTTCAGTTAGCGGGGAAAGAAACGCCCCAAGAAAGCCTCTTCAAAACATGCCCAACTACAAGTGGTGCATCCTCATCTCTACCCCATTTCCACTGATCAAACCAAGTCCTAGCATCATTCTTCATCTGATATGCAGCTGACTTAATTCTGTCAGTATCAGCAACATGCATCACATCAAATACCTTTTTCAGTTCCTCAGTGAAGTACTCTGGATCCTCAGTAGTTCTTGAACCAGTGAAACTTGGGGGATTCATCCTCAAGAACTCACGAATCCTTGAAGTGTCAGCCTCTCCCTGTCGAGCTCCTCCTTGCTGCCCAGCTTTATTGGTTACAACTTGACTGAGCATCCTTATAGCCTCACAGATCTCAACATTTGTCAATTCTCCTTGCGGTTGCACTTCAGGTGCAGTGGGTAACTCTTGTTCCTCAACATTGCATCTAGCAGGACGACCTCTGACAGCTATTCGTGGAGGCATAATTATCTTAAACACGCGCAAGCACGAATTAGAGGGAAAATTTTAGAGATTAAACTCTAACGCACGAAATGAGTGTGAAAGAAGTGAAGATATTCCTAAATGTTGCAGCCTCCTAATTATAGATGTGGCGCGCTTCACACTGATAACTAGGACTCTAGAGACACGACTTCATAGACTCCCTAGGACTCTTGAACCTGGCTCTGATACCAAGTTTGTCATGCCCCGATCCTACACCCTGGACGTGGCCGACAATCGAAGAGCATTGCTGGCCCCAAGCGAACCTTTGGCCTGGCTTACATAACTCAGCGGAAGACAATATTCATATCTATAATGATCAATGACATTTAACTGAATTGAATAATAAGATAACTGAGAATGTTAAAGATTAAACATTCAACTTGGCCAAAAGTGGCAAACCAAGTCTTGACAATAAGAATTGATGATGAAAAGACTCAAAGGACTAACATCTGACTGTCTATGAAGCCTCTAATAACAACTGAGATGGATGTTGGGATAAACCCCACAACATCCTAATAAACTAAACTAGAAAGCAATGAAATGAATCCTCCGGAAAGCAAGGAGGCTCACCAACAGACTCTGAACTGCTCACTGGATTAACGATGCGTCGGAATGCCGATCCTAGTTACCTGTGTCTACATCAAGAGACGATGTAGGACAACTAGCATCAGTACATTGAATGTACGAGTATGCGAGTTGGAATGCTAAAACAACAAAGGCTAGAAAGAATCTAAAAGAAACTGATGAACTTACATGGCTCAACTCAACTCAATCTGACTGAACTCATTTCAATATAAAGCAATTTAAAACAAGTGCCATATAAAGAAAAGTTGTTTAAAAACATTATTTTAGCTCTGTATGTATGCAAAGATACCAATGACACTGAGATGTATGTAAAAATACAATGAACTGATGTATATAAAAAATACAATAACTTTTATGGGAGTTTCTCTAACTAACAACCATCACATAAGAGCTATAATGATGATACATCGATCTACCTTACGCTGCCAGCACATCCTATACCCGGACAAAGGTATAGAGCCTGAACTGCCTAATGGATCCACTAGTCTATTGCGAAAAGGATTCATGTAAAAAGTATGACCCTTTTCTACCCATGGTGGCTACATGGTTCTATGGTGGCGTGAGTTATCTAAACTCATGCTTGTCCCAATTCGGTGCTCAATACTACTCCCAAAATACACTAGCTCTTATGTTTAAAAACATACTTCTTCTGTGATTTGAGATTAGTGCTCAAAAACTTAGCTCAAAGGCTATCTTGGAAATCAAAGTTTCCCATCTTGCTTCATTTAGAAAGCGATTACTTTTTTTGAAAATTGGCTCGAAGGCTCTTTGGAAATCTCAGTTTCCGTTCTTATTTAAATGTGAAAACATTTTAAATCTCTTTGGGAATACTTAGTCCCCATATACTTTTGAAGAAATGAACTTCAAGTTTACTCTTTTCTTTACTTAAAGCTTGAGCCTTAAAATGAAGGTAAAACATTTGTTAAAGACACTTGAAACTGTAAGAAACTTTCTTTTGACTTGCTTCTTAGCTTCTAGACTTTGACTCTTAGCTTCTATGACTTTGATCTTAACTTTCCTCGAATTGGATTATGGATTCAAGGTTCATGATCTCATGTTTATGTATGATTTCATGATATTTAGATGTACCTTAGAGTGCTAGAATCAACTAGGAAACATAGGTACATCACTTAGGAACTAGTACGTAAATGTGGGGGAAGAATTGGGAGAACTGGCGTCCCTGGCGCTCTAAGAGGCGTGGGGCGCCAGCCCTCAAACTTCAGAGGACCAGTTGGGTTGTGCTGGCTGGCGCGTCGCCCCAAGGGGTGAACTTTAGAACCCCTTTTGGGGTGCGCTGGCTAGCGCGACTCCCCACCTCTTTCCCCAGGTTTTTGACAATTTTTCCTCTCCGTTTTTCAACTCTAAACCTCAATGTTTCTTTCTTCAAACACTTAGAATCACTTATACCTCCATTATACATCAGATTCTACTCAAAAAACTCAACCAAAACATGAATCAATCTCAAGTAAACTCCAACAACTCAACCCACAAGAATTCAAACAAATATCATGAAGAACTCAAGGAATTTACTTTCAAATCAAACATATTTCGCTTAATTAAGTCATGATTGACGCGTGGGCTAAGTAAAGCAACGCTATGTGATCTTACATACCTTGTAGGGATCACCCCCGACGAATTCCACAAGTTAAACTTCGACGATCTTGGCGGTTCTTGATTTCTCTTCTCCTTTCTCCTCTTTTCTCTTTTCTCTAAGCCCTAGCGTGAATTCTAATATTTCTAAACTCACCAAATACTGGTTTTACCCCAATAAATCTCTTGAAAACGAATTAGAATAATTAGGTAAGGAAAAGACTAAATCGCCCTTCAAAAATCCGGATTAGACTTTCCTAAATCCAACAGCCCAACTTCCAAAGGGGATAACTTACTCATAAGAACTCGGAATCGCGCAAAGTCAGCGGCGTTGGAAAGATCATTCCAAGAGATTTCCAAACATATCTGGAACTACACCTAACTTATCCTGATCTAGGAGTTATGGTCGTTTGAAGTTGACCAAAAAATCATTTTTTTCTAACTTGACAAAATTTCCAAATTTTCATTCTTTCCAAAAATGACTATTTCAACTTCTTAGCTTCTTCCTAGTTATTTCAAAATGTGAGACGTTACAGGGCTAATTTGGTGATTTTGGGATATGACTGACTTTGACATAATCTTAGGCATGACTTGGTTGTCCCCCTATTATGATGTGTTTAATTGTAATACGAAGTCTATGACTCTAGAAATTCCGGGAAGGGAAAAATTTGAGTGGGAAGGGGTGTACAAGCCTAAGCAAGCTAAGATCATATCCTCCATACGGGCTAGAAAACTGGTTGGGCAGGATTGTTTAGCTTATTTGGCTCATATTCGGGATGTGGAGGTTGAGTCTCCATCTATTAAGTCTATTCATGTGGTGTCTGAATTTAGAGAAGTGTTTCCTACGGATTTGCTTGGTATGCCTCTGGATAGAGATATAGATTTCAGTATTGATGTGGAACCTAGTACCCGCCCCATTTCTATCCCTCCATATCGCCTGGCCCCGACAGAGTTAAGAGAGCTTAAGTCTCAAATCCAAGAGCTTCTTGATAAAAGATTTATCCATCCTAGTGGTTCCCTATGGGGTGCCCCGGTTTTCTTTGTTAAGAAAAAGGATGGTAATATGAGGATGTGTATAGATTATCGGCAATTGAATAGGGTTACCATTCGAAACAAGTACCCATTGCCTCGGATAGATGATATTTTTGACCAATTGCAAGGTGCATCAGTCTTCTCTAAAATTGATCTAAGGTCTGGTTACCATCAATTAAAAATTAGGCCCGAGGATGTGCCCAAGACGGCGTTTAGAACCCGCTATGGGAACTATGAGTTCCTAGTTATGTCTTTTGGTTTGACTAATACGCCTGCAGCTTTCATTAGTTTGATGAATGGGGTGTTCAAGACATTTCTTGACTTGTTTCTTATAGTCTTTATTGATGACATTTTGGTCTATTCAAAAAGTGAGAAAGAGCATGCCGACCATCTTCGTATTGTTATGGGTGTTCTTGGGAAACAAAGGTTATACGCGAAATTTTCTAAGTACAAATTTTGGTTGACTTCGGTTGCATTTTTGGGACATGTAGTTTCAAAAGAATGGGTAATGGTAGATCCTCAAAAGATTGAAGCGGTTAAGAATTGGATTCGGCCTAGCTCTATGACAGAATTTAGGAGTTTTGTGGGGCTCGCTAGCTATTATCGTCGATTTGTGAAGAACTTTGCTTCTATTGCCAGTCACTTGACAAATTTGACCAAAAAGGAGATACTATTTGAATGGACTAAAAAATGTGAGGAGAGCTTCCAAAATCTCAAGACTCTCTTGACCATCACACCTATTCTAGCATTACCGTTTAAGGGTAAAGATTTTCTTGTTTATTGTGATGCTTCACATTCTGGTTTGGGTGTTGTGATGATGTAGGATAAAAATGTTGTAGCTTATGCATCGCGTCAATTGAAGGTGCATGAGATGAATTACCCAACACATGATTTGGAGTTGGCAGCGGTAGTGTTCGCTCTTAAGATCTGGCGACATTATCTCTATGGGGTCAAGTGTGAAGTGTTTACTGATCATCGTAGTTTTTTGCATGTGTTCACTCAAAAGGATCTGAATTTGAGAAAGCGAAGGTGGATGGAGTTACTCAAAGATTATGATGTGACCATTCAATACCATACGGGTAAGGCTAATGTGGTGGCAGACGCTTTGTCAAAAAGCAGTGAGTATGGGTAGTTTAGATGATATTTTCAATTTTCCATTATAAAATTCGAAGTTATAAGAAAGTGGTAAGGCACAAGAGACCAATCTTGATGCGGAATGTGTGCTTAGTTTTAAGGGAAGGATTTGTGTTCCTCGAGTTGATGACTTGATTCAGAAATTGTTGACAGAATCCCATGGCTCGCGATATTCTATTCATCTGGGTGTGACCAAGATGTACCGAGACTTGAAGAGAATTTATTGGTGGCCGGGAATGAAAAAGGATATAGCGGAGTTTGTGGCTAAGTGTCAAAATTGCCAACAAGTAAAATATGAGCATCAAAGGCCTACAAGTTTGCTTTAGAGAATGTCAATTCCGGAATGGAAGTGGGAAATGATAGCCATGGATTTTGTGGTTGGTCTTCCCTAGACTTTGGGGAAGTTTGATTCTATTTGGGTAGTGGTTGGCAGATTGACTAAGTTAGCTTATTCCGGTAAGAATATATTATAATGCTGAACAATTAGCTAAGGTGTATATGAAAGAGATAGTGAGGTTGCATGTGGTTCCCCTCTCTATCATCTCAGACCGTGGTACCCAATTCACATCCAAGTTTTGGAGGAAATTACATGATGAATTGGCAACACAACTCACTTTTAGTACAGCCTTCCATCCACAGACGGACGGGAAATCGGAGAGGACTATTCAAGTGTTAGAAAATATATTGAGGGCATGTGTAATTGATTTTGGTGGGCATTGGGATAAATTCTTACCTTTGTGTGAGTTCTCCTATAATAATAGTTACCACTCTAGCATAGATATGGCACCATTTGAGGCACTTTATGGGAGGGGATGTAGATCACCCATAGGGTGGTTCGAGGCTGGAGATGTGAAACCTTTGGGAGCTGATTTAGTAAAGGATGTTCAAGATAAGGTGAGAAGTATTCAAGCTAAGCTTTTAGCAACCCAAAGTAGACAGAAAAAGTATGCAGACCATAAGGTAAGAGATAGGCATTTCAGACTGGTGAGAATGTTCTTCTTAAGGTATCACCTATGAAAGGGGTGGTGAGATTTGGCAAGAAGGGCAAGTTAAGTTCGCGATGCATTAGTCCCTTTGAGGTTCTTGAATGTGTAGGGCCAGTGGCTTATAGATTGACTTTACCTCCTAATCTATCTGGATTTCATCCGATATTCCATGTGTCCATGTTGAAGAGATATCATGGTGACGGGGATTACATCATTAAATGAAACTCAATCGTGTTAGACAAAGATCTCCAATATGAGGAGGAACCGGTCGCAATTCTTGATCGTGATGTATGTAAGTTAAGGACCAAGGAAATTAAGTTCGTGAAGGTTCAATGGAAGAATCGTCCAGTTGAGGAAGCTACTTGGGAAACCGAGAAGGACATGCGAGACAAGTATCCCCAATTGTTTGTCGATTCATGTGGTACTCCATTCTTTCTTTAGCCTGTTTTTCCTAAGTTTGTCACTCAGGGACGAGTGATGGGTAAAGTGGTATCTATTATAACGACATGTTCATGTCGTTATACAAAAGCCAACGGGGAAAAATTTTGGGCCGAAAAACTTTTTCGTAGTAACTTGGATTTTCCCAACCTAGTCCAGATTTGGACGGAATCGGAGTCATTAAAGTCTAGGTAAATCTGGTAGCTATTGGGTGATTTAATTATGATTTTAATTACATGAGTAGATAGCTAAGACGTTGAGGAACCCGTACGACTTTACGAAATTGAATTCGGGTGAGTAGAACTCCCGAAACTGATCTTGGCGTGAACGGGTAATTTCTGAGTGTCGTTGGTTGAAGGTGTGTTGTGAAATAGGGGTATTGGAATATTTAAAATTGCTCATTGTTCCGTGCAAACCGCTATAGCGGGATTTCTGCCGCTGTAGTTGGGTGAGACAGTTGTGGCGGGACAGACGCGACTTAAAGTCGAAAATAAACCCCAAAAACGTTTTATTTGGCAATTTTCAAACTTGAGAGCTAAGGACCGAACCCATGAGACTTCTTGACAGTTTTCCACCATTCTTGAGGCTAAATGTTAGGTTTTAACTCCCCGAATCCATTTTTCGATCCGTAGAACGTAATCTAATGGGTAATTATCGATGGGGGAGGGTTTTGATCTGGAATTTATGGTGGAAAGAACCCTAATTTGGATATTGGGATATATGGTTTTATCTAGGGTTGATAGAATTGTTAGTAATTCGAAAAATTAGTTATTGTTTATTGATTCCCATGTTATATTGATCGTTTGTAGACCAAGAACAAGCGAAACGAATTTGGAAAGGGAAGAATCAAGTTTCTTAGGGGATTCAAGCTTGTTTCGAGGTAGGTGATAATTGTGACTTCATGATTGTGTGATATATGTTTGTTCTTGCTTCATTATGATGCATGCATGTATGCGAATGTTGCATTATTGATCACACTAGTTGTAAAATGAGGATAAATGAATGATGTTGCCATGAAATCATGACTTGATTGTATGATTATGAGAATATACTTGTGATTGTGATTGTGGCTTAGTTGAATGGATCGGGTGTTGCGTTCCGACACACTAACTTGGATCTGTTGCCACGTTTCGACATAAACATTGGATCGGGTACCACCAACCGGTACACTAACAGTTTGAGTTTGGGTTCAATGAGAGGACCATTGACTTGACATAACTGTGTAACTGAGAATTATGAACTTGATCGTTATTCGTAAATGAAATTGATATTGTATATGTTCGGTGTATGCATGTTTATTATGTTGTAATGGTTTATGTATGTTGCACTTAGTGGGATAGCCGCGTGATCCTACCAGTACACTGTGGTTGTGTACTGATATTATACTTGCTCTTTCTTTGCTAAGTACAGGGCATCTTCAGGGGGCTATTGACAGACCTCGCTTAGAAGATCAGTGATCGTTCGAATTCAAGAGTGAGCCAGTTCTTTCAGGTTGCCATGAGTTCTTTTTCTGTTTAAGTCCACATTTCGGACTTAGACTTTCTAGTTAGTTGTTAGTACATTAGTTTGGGGTTGTAACCCTTCTTGTTTAGATTTATGGATCTTGTTAGAGTTTTGGTACGTTGACTTTCAGGTTCTAGGTGTTACTTCCGCATTTGTTTAGTTGTTAGACTATTGATTTGGAGTTCATGGGAACTCCATATTTCTTTCCTTAGCATTTAACTTGCTTCTTTAACCTTAAATGCTTTAGTATTTTGATTAAGTTGGTTAGCTAATTAGTATTAATGGTTCTCCCACCGGAGGGTTAGTGTGGGTGTCAATCACGGTGGTCTGGGTCGTGACACCAGCGGGCCCTCTTGTTCCTTACTTTATGTTTTGTTCTATTCGAGAAAGAATGAAATGAGACTTGTGTTTATCTATCAATTCCTTATTTTATGAATTGAGGCTTTTACACGTGACAATTAGATTTTGGTGGTATTTGAAATTGGTTAAGTTTTCCACCCTTATGCTATTGTTGATTTATTTTCCATATTTTTTCGTATTGTTGGGTATGAGGCTGACTTGTTTTGGTGGGATTAGACAAGTGTCATCACGTTCAATTTTGGGTCATGACATTATAATATCACAACTTTAATTAATTTGATAATTTTCTATAGTATCACTCACCTTTATTAATCACAATTTATATCTTTGTTGTTGAGTCTATATATATATGTTTGACAAATTTTGATATTATAATTTACATAAATAATTTCTTGCATAAATATAATCATTTTTAATTAATCTAAATAAAGAAAAGTATTTGAAATTTGTATCCTTTACACACACACATATATATATATAAATAAATACATTATCTTTTATCATTTACTTTATGGATCAAATCATGACCATCAATCAATCTCATTTAACGGCCTACATACATCCTAGACTAAGAAATCTATACCTTCTCTAAATCCCAATTTTCTCTTCATTTCACACTACATAATGTTATTTCCACCTCCCTAAACAACCCTAAAGGAACATTGCCACCGCTCCAACCAACTCCATTAATGGATTTCTCTCTCTCTCCCTCTTCATATATGAAATCTTACATACCTCAAGCTTTGATTGTAGACTTCAGCTTAGCGAATCCCTCAATTCTCACCCAAATTTAACTCAAATCATAAGCTATCACCATCGCATCTAAATATTTTGGGGTATGTTTTTCTCTTTGTTGTCTTCTCCTTCATTGTTTCAAATCAATCAGTCATCTTCCTCTCAAGAAGATATATTTGGATTCAAACTTCTAGTTCAGCTATAAATACATGGTATTGATTGTTATTTTTGCTCAGAGGTTTTTTTTTTTTAAAAAAAGAGAGTGAATTATTTAATGAGTTGGAGATCATTTATACCATAAAGAGGTCAGGGAAGTACAAATTTTATAACAATCACACTTATATTATAAATAAAAAGAGTGGAAGAAAGTGTAGCTTTAGAAAATCTGATATTCTTATATATCTAATATCTCAGAAGGGACCTCATATAGGGGCTTTTGAGGTCAAAAATTAGGTACAAGATTAGTAAGTAGTCGAGTGTTGTGTTTATGCATTTCAATAGTATTAGCACTAATCTCGTAGTTTCTTTCCCTTCAATTATGACAATACCGATTGTTCTTTGCTTTTGTTATCACATTATCTTAAAGTTGCAACTATTTATTTTTGTAAATGTTAATTGATGATTTTGTTATTATTTGTTATGATTGCTTTGCATCTTTATGCCATTTTTATCATGTATTTGTTATGAGTTACTTGAGCCAATGGTCTTTTAGAAACAACATCTCTACCTCCATGAGTTAGGGTAAAGTATGCTTACACCTACCCTATCCATACCCCACCTAGTACAAAGTGAACTTGATAGTAAAAGAAATAATATTTAATACTATAATTTTGTCAATGAGTTTAGCTTTCTTGTGAATAACTACAAATTACGTATCTTGCCGACAATAATAGTATTGTTTCTCCATATTTTCTCTTGTTTTGGTAATGATACAACGTGTAATGAGGTAAAGTTATGAATTTTCTTTTCATTTACTGTGTGACTTATGTAGTTCAGTGTTTCTCTCGAAATTGCAATTAAATAAGAATGATAAAGAGAAAAGAATTAGAAATGTAATATCACCTTTAAATCTTTTTTTTTCTTGATTAAGAAGAAACTATTATCATTAATATTATTTTTGGTATTTTTCACACAAATATGTAACACATGTCAAATGTGTGCATAATTTTATTTTTATATAAAAACAACATACAATAAATTATTTTCTAATCAATTAATTAATCTGCAAGGTCATTGGAGAGTGTAATTATTATATTCAACTAGTTATATACTTGCCAAAGTTGCTCAGAATCTAGCATATTGATGATAGTGTTTTAAAATGTTGAGTAGTTCTTTTTTTCCCTCTAGTTTTTCCTTGAAAAACATCTGAATTACAAATATTATCAAGTGTTGAGACTATTGTTTTCATAGTAATTGATGTTTGGATCAAAATTTTGGTTATTTGTTAGTGAGAAGCTCAATTGTATAACAAAAATTTGCTCATCTATTCATAGGGTTGATTAGAAGAACTGCTGGAATGGATTTTTCAGGCAAAGAAAATGACGTGGATGAGTGTTTATCACCTGGAGTGTTTGAGATACCTGGAGAGCCGACTGTTGTTATTAATGGGTTGCCTCCCATTTCTTCAAATGATGACTCCTTTTTACCCTGCCCAGTAGTTACTGATATAGAATCACATAAGAATATTGGTTTTGGTCAATTGTTTGAAGGAAGACAAGTTTGCAAGTTGTTTTGGGACAAGTATTACAATGAAAAAGTTACTAAATTTGATGAGGAAACTGGTTGGTTCAGGGTGAAGTATAAAGATAGAGACGAAGAAGATCTTGATTGGCATGAATTGGAAGAAGTTCTTCAGCCATTGGACATTAATATTCCATTGGAAGAAGTAGTTACAAAGATCATTAAGAAAAAGCACTAATCTCGTAGTTTAACTCCCTTCAATTCTGATAATACCTGTTGTTTTTTGCTTTGTTATCACATTATTTTAAAGTTGCAACTATTTCTTTTTTTAAATATTAATTGATGATTTTGTTATCATTTGTTATGATTGCTTTGTATCTTTCTGTCATTTTTATCATGTCTTTGTTATGAGTTACTTGAGCCAATGGTCTTTTGGAAACAACATCTCTACCTCCATGAGTTAGGGTAAAGTATGCTGACACCTACCCTACCCATACCCCACCTAGTACAAAGTGAACTTGGTGTAAAAATTTAATACTGATAATTTTATTAATGAGTTTAGCTTTCTTGTGAATAACTGCAGTGTTATGTATCTTGTGACTATAATAGTATTGTTTCTCCATATTTTCTCTTCTTCTGGTAATGATACAATGTGTAATGAGGTAAAATTATGAATTTTCTTTTCATTTACTAAACGGCATTGGTAGTTCAGGGCTTCTCTAAAATTTGCAAGTAAATAAGAATGATAAAGAGAAAAGAATTAAAAAGGAATTTTCAGCTTTAAATCTTTTTTTTCTAGATTAAGAAGAAATTATTATCATTAGTTTTATTTTTGGTATTGTTCACACTAATATGTAACACATGTCGAATGTATGCATAATCTTAGTTTTATATAAAAAGAACATACAAGAAATTCTTTTCTAATCAATTAATTAATCCGCAAGGTCATTGGAGAATGCTATTATTATTATTATTATTATTATTATTATATATATATATATATATATATATTTTAATTATTTCCTCATGATGTTAGACTTCTTCACTTATTGTCAACTAGTTATATACTTGCGAAAGTTGCTCAAAATCTAGCATATTCATGATAGTGTTTTAAAATGTTGAGACTAATTCTTTTTTCCCTCTAGTTTTTCTTTGAAAAGCATCTGAATTACAACAATTACAAGTGTTGAGACTATTATTTTCATAGTATTTGATGTTTCAATTTAAATTTTTGTTATTTGTTAGTGCGAATCTCAATTGTATAACAAAAAATTGGTTATCTAATCATAGGGTTGATTAGAAAAACTGCTGGAATGGATTTTTCATCCAAAGAAAATGATGTGGAAGAGTCTTTACCAACTGGAGTGTTTGAGATATCGGGAGAGCTGGTTATTGTTATTAATGGGTTGCCTCCATTTCTTCAAACACCAACACTTTTTTACCATGCCCAATAATTACATATGGAGTATCACATAAGAATGTTGGTTTTGGTCAATGGTTTGAAGGAAGAGAAGTTCGTAAGTTATTTGGAGACAAGTATTACAATGGAAAAGTTACTAAATTTGACGAGAAAACTGATTGATTCAGGGTGAAGTATGAAGATGTCGACAACGAAGATCTTGAGTGGCATGAGTTGGAAGAAAAATTAAACAAATTATATCCAGAATATAAACAACTTAATATCACAAAAACTAATAAAAAAAAATTAGATCAATTAATAAATAATATATCTAAAATAGAATATAAATATATTCAATATTTAAAGATACAATGAATAGCGAGAATAACGAATATAAAGAAAAACTTACTGAAATAATTAGAGCGAAAAAGACAAGAATTAGAACATAGGCAAAATAGACTTAATAATAACATATTCGCAGGAATTGTAAAAGATCTATAATAACACAGAGAAAAACTATTTTATATCTACAAATACAAATAGAAAACTTAGAATATAAACTACAACACAATTTATAAATGAATAAAGAAGAATACGCAATAGATGAAAAAACATATGAAAACTACGACGGATTAAAAATAAAAATAATATTTTCTAATCTAGGAAGAAGATATAAGAAAATAGGTGACAATCTAAGTTTAATGTTAGAAAAAGAAACGGTAAAACTAGAAGATAGTTTAACTGCTATGATAAGAATAACAAAAGAAAATGAAGAAATAGATAGAAAAACGAAAATTGAAAAAATAAAACAACAAGCAAAAAAGGAAGTACAACAATTAGAAGAAGTAAAAAATACTAAAATAATAGAACTAGAAAAAGAACTAGCAATATTAAAAGAAATGTATGAAATTAAACAAAAAGAAAAAGAACAAAAAACAAAATTAGCAAATGAGATAATTAAACTTAAAGAAAAATTAAATTAGAAGACGAAATAGAAGAAAAAGGAGAAAATAGCCAAGATAATCTACCCGAAATAAGAATTGATGAAATAAATGATGATGATCTAGAACAACATTCGGAAACAAGCGAAACATATACGAAACTTTTAGCAAACATAGATAATACAAAAAATTTAGAAATAAATACAGGGGATGCAGACATGGATGAAAAACCTAGCACATCAGGAGTAAAAAACCCAAAAAA
>NW_006239227.1:754406-756779 GCF_000226075.1 Solanum tuberosum
AGTAAATGATTTTTCAAATAGCTAGTTTAAGTTTGTATTCTTATGTTGTTTTTCACTAACTTGTTTGCTCGTACCTGCAGCTGTATTTAAACAAATGTTATGGGTTTTAAGGAGTTTCCCATCGTCTCCTTTTAGCTCTGGGTTTAAACCATTACAACAAAAATTAAAGAAAGACATAGAATACCAGTTTGATAAAAAAGACCAAACAGAAATACAAAAAATAAAACTATTATGTAAGAACCTACCTAAACTATATTTTCCGGATGAAAACAAAAAAATTATTTATATAGTAGAATCAGACGCCAGTGAAAAAAGTTATGGAGGAGTCTTAAAATATAGGTATGATAAAGAAAAAATAGATCATTGTAGATATTATTCAGGAACATTTACTAATACAGAAATAAGATGGGAAATAAATAAGAAAGGATTATATTCAGTATATAAATGTTTACTATCATTTGAACCATATATTGTATATAACAAATTTATTATAAGGACCGATAATACACAAGTAAAATGGTGGCTAACAAGAAAAATACAAGATTCGGTAACAACGAAAGAAATGAGAAGATTGGTATTAAATATATTTAATTTTACATTTACTATTGAAGTGATAAAAACTAACAAAATTTTTATTGCAGATTACCTATCAAGACAAAGCTACTCAGACTGAGAAAGAAAATACAATTGAAGATATACTCAAAGCCATTACTACACTTTGTACCAAAGTGGATAGTATGGACAATGAGATACAAAAACTAAAGTCTAAAGCTATAAGTCAGTCGCATGACTATAAACATGCAGAGATATGTCGATCGGAAGACACTAAACATCCAGAGCTAGAAGGAGACGTTGGGATACTCCAAAATACCCATAATGATTGTTTCAATGCAGCTGCAGGTACAAGCAAAACAGTTAGGAAATAATATACGAGCACTAATCTAAACAAAATATTTAAAAAACCATTTACACGAAAATTACCAAAGACCCATTGATTATATCACCACAAACCTCAACGTATGCAGAGAGCCTAAACAAAGACAAAAAAAATTTATAACCATATCACACAAACCTATATTAGGAATATACACAAAATCCAAACATATTTGAATCTTAATCCCAGATCTAACACCACTAAAGAACCAACCCAAGATTATTTAACCCAAAAATTACAAGGGTATAATAAGTTGATAGCTCAACCAAAAACTAAAGCAAATTTAGTCAAAACCTGTTACAACTATGGATTATTAAGTATAGTTTATACATACGATGGAGAAGAACTAAGTGGTATACCAGAGATACACAAAGCATTCATAACCTATAAAAGGGTAACAAAAGGCAATCTATTTTATGTAAAGTTTTATGCGGCCCCGGCAGAGATACTATACGATGAAATAAAACCAATAATATAAGTTGTAAAAATAGGATTAACCAGAGATATGATAATTTCAAAAGATATCGGACAACAAGCGGAGATACAAGAAATTGAGATACCAAGTTTCTATGCTAATAAGAGAATAATTGGTATGTCAACAATTATCCAAGAACTAGCAAATAATTATCTAAATGGGAATGCAATATGGAGTTATTATTCACGAGACCAACTTATGATATATTCAAACTCAAGGGAGCTAAGACAAGCAGATATGGACGAAGTACAAAAATAGGATATTATCTCTACTCAAACCAGAAGAACAACCTATTAACAGAGCATTAAAGAAGGAATTCATCTCAAATGAGCTATTAAACAGATATTGCAAGCTAATTGGACACAAATATCTAGATCATATATGTTCAAAATGCAACGGAGAAGATAATGTAATACCAGATGTCCAACTAGAATGATACAAAAGAAAAAGCAAAAACAAGAAGATAGAAGAAAAGACAAAAGAAGACAAGTTATGAAAAGTCATAAAGTAAATAGTGGAAAGATAAAGTTTGTGACTTATGTAAATTATTGTAAAGTAACGGACAATGTAAAGAAAAGTAGTAGGTATTGTGTGTAGGGACTAATGTAAAGAGTAATGACAAGTGTAAGGTGTGGTAGTGTAAAAAAGTCATAAAGTAAATAGTACTATGTAAGATTAATGACAAGTGTAAAGAAGGTAGGTATGGTAGTGTAAAAAATTCATAAAGTAAATAGTACCATGTAAGAAAGTCATGAATAGTGCATTATTGTGCATTATTGTACATTAATGTAGAAATAGGATAGAATTTGGGAGTGCAGTAGATAGGATTTCCTTCCTTATAAAGGAAAGAACGAGACAAACTTGAATAAATGCACTTTCATAAACACTCTCTCAAATATTTAACTTAAGCTATTCATATTTAATAGATAATGGAACAAACTTCAGATATCATGGATAAGCAAGA
>NW_006239227.1:757221-764660 GCF_000226075.1 Solanum tuberosum
GTACCAAAGAACCCAAGATATGTTATATCTAGAATACATCACAAATAATGTTAAAGAAATATTCGGATTAAAACAACTATCAAAAGAATATTACAATAAGTATTATTACATTTTACCATGAAAAAAGAATATTTTAATAAAATTTGCTAGTTAATACCTCACCTACCACACTACCACCTACCAAAAATATTCCTCATCTACCAAAAATAATACCTCATAAAAGTATATGAATTCCGCACCCCCGAAAAATGGTATCAGCTTCTATAGATATAATAGCATATTATCCAGTTTCATGAGCAAGCCATGAGAATTCTGAAACATCTTGTGGAGATGTGGTATGGTCAGTTGAATCACTGTTGTTTTATCGACCAGTTTAATATGAAGTTCTCCTTCTTAGTAGATGTGTAAAAATAATTGTTTGGATAGACTTATTTTAAGTTACTTTTAAGCAAAAATTATTAAGTTGGAAATCTTAACTTTTCAGTTTTAGCTTCTCCATTTTTGTTGTTATTATAGCTTGAAATAAGTATTTGAAATAACTTTTTAACCTTAGAAGAGTTTTTTTTCTTGGAAGAAAAAAAAAACAAGTCAATCCATATGGGCTCTTATTATGTGTTTGGTCATAGGTTCCAAATTTTTTTCATTTTTTTGTAAAAAAATATTGTTGGAATTGAAGATAAAGTTGTGTTTGGTATTACTTTCTTGCAAAAAAAAACATTTGTAACATTATAATATAATTAAATACAACTTCAAAAGTGATAAATGAGTTGAAAAACAGGTTATGAGTTATTTTTAAAATTTGAAATACAACTTCAAGTTGGATTTATGAATACATATAATTCTACACCTTTATGGATTTATGGATACATATAAAACAAGTTATGTAACTTCCAAAATAATTTCATGAATACATATAATTTCTACACCTATTTAATGACTTGTTTTAATCTAAAACAAACACAAAATTCATTCCCAAAAATAGAACCATATGTGATAGGTTCATTAGGGTTCCACTCAGTGGAGTCAAATAAATATTTCTTGACTCTAATTCTTAATATTATGGGTTTAGTGAATTCATCGAAAAAGAAATTATATTACTGATCACATATCACATGAATTTTATTTATAATCATGTAAATCTTCTACTATTAAGGAAAAATTGTGACTCATAAATTTTCTTCCAAAGTAGTAAATTTATTCTAAGTTATTAATATTAATTAATACATTCAAAAAGTATTCTAATCATCAATGCATATAATTGTACACTTTTTTATTGTCTCATTTCAACCTAGAATCAATTATATTTATGATTAATAACGTTTCAAAGACACTTCATCCAATTTTAAGCGTCAACGGTCGTTAATCAGTATAAAACCCAACTAAATGAGTTGGGGTCGAATCCCACAGGGAGCGGTACATGTTTCAGATTCAATTGGGAAGTATGAATGCGATCAAATCAGTCATAGGAATAAAAATTATCGAATAAAAACATCATTCAAATCAGAGGGTGACACGAATGTCAAATGGGGGTTTTGGTTTTGATTATCAACTACAAACAGCAGTCACAAACAATAAGAAATAACAACAATGAGACGGGTTCTTGGGATGTGATTGATTATAGGCTAATGTACACATATGGGTAATTACAACTATTAGAAAATAGCTAAATATTAGTGAGTAAGCTAGGCTATAGAGGAGGTAAACTTTCTCTCGAACAATTTACCCCAAATCAAGTTGATTTCTCTCGAACATCAACAAGCATGCGAAATATGAGCAGCCCACACCTTAATTCATTCCCTCTCTCGAGTTGAATGTGTGAGATTGGGTTTAGGATTCACTCTGTCGAGCTGAACCCAGGACAACCCAATGCCCACAAACAATTAGTCAAAAAAACATAGTTCTAAAACCCCTCTCTCGAGCAAGCCAAGAAAACAAAGGTAGAACTTCATTTGAAACTACAATTCTTAAATTCAACCACAATCAATGACTAAACTCACTTTTAAATAGCATTTAAACTAACAATTAGCAATACCCATAAGCTAAATCAGCCCATAATCACATAATCACACCCCAAGAATTGGAGTTTTAGCTAAACATCATAAAAAAGCAAAAACCGTTATCGAATTGATTATCCATCAACTGGGTAGGAGAGATTTCATCTTTACAATGGTCCAAATTGATGATTCTCAAAGACCCACTTCCAAATTCTCAAAATTGAATTTCTTCAATCCTTCAAAGCTAAGGGAAAAACTAGAGAAAAATTGTTCTCCAGAGTAATTGATAAAAATATTTCTGCTAGATATGGAAATTTTTCTAACTAAAATGTTCAAAAACGTATTTATAGTCGCCGAAAATAAGTTACAAAAGCTCATTCGGTGAAGTAAGTCGGGCTCGCTGAACCACTCGGCGAACTGCCCTTTGGTCACTTTCATTGCCCTTCTGCCTTGGCATTCAGCATTCTCAAGGTAATTTTGGGCAATCTAGCACTGCATCGCGGAACTAATCGGTGATCCTCCGACTGCTCCTTTCTCTCACCGACTTAGTTTCTTCCCTCAGGGCTTGGCACACAGTAACTTTGGGCGGTCATATAGCCATTCGGCGATTCGCCAAGTGAACTTGGCAATCACCAGGCTTGCCTCTCTTCATTTTTTCAGCTCGTTTTGTTCCTTTTTGTAAGTTAGTGTCCTTACTTTGTTCCTCAATCCATATTCTTGGCAATCACCAGGCTTTCCTTTCTTCATTATTTCAGCTCATTTTGTTCCTTTTTGCAAGTTAATGTCTTCGTTTTGTTCCTCAATCCATATTCCTGAAAATCAAGGATTTAACATCAGTTATTGGTACAAAATAAGCATTTGAGAACACTAAAGCTATATAAACAAATCCCTAAATAAGTCCAAACCTTGGACTCATCAACACCCCCAACTTAAACTTTTGCTTGTCCTCAAGTAAAACTCAAGTTCCGCAGTTCAAAAGGGATGTCTCAAACCTTGCTACATAAGAATCAATCATGAATGCACACAACAAGACTCAACTTACTCATGCAAGGATTAATTGTGCACTCAAAGATTCAAATTGTGACTCACCATTATCAAAAATTCTCAAATTCACAATATTTGCTTCAAATGCAAGTTCAATCTCAACAAAGGTACTCAAATGCCCTCACAACAAAGATGATTCCATATTCACACACAATTCTTCAACAATTTATAGTTTCGAAACCACATACAATGCTCACACTCACAAAGATGAACACATGCATGACTTCACCCATAGGTTTGCCCTTATTTTCCAATCAACAATTGTTTCAGCTCACTCAAGATCAAAAATATATTTTCAAGGCTTGTAACGGGGCTGAATGTGAATGTATGATCATTTAGGCTCAGTGGCTGCTACCCTCATGAAATGTGGTCTGAACATCACTTTTCTTCCTTTTCTTCAGCATTTTTGTTCATGCTCAAAATTCACCCCATTATTCAACTTTCCGGACACCCCATTTCTTTTGCACTTTCAAAACTTTATTTCACAACTTTTCATTCTTTTTCTTTTGCTTTCTTCTTTTCTTTCTCTTTTTTTTATATGGAGGGGTTCCATTTTTTTTAAGACCATTGGATCAAAGGGAAATTTTATCACACTTCTTGATTTACCTTCTCTTTTCACCACACCCCAACTTAGGCTTTTGGCCTAAGTTGGCTATTCAAACAAACCACACTTCATGAGGATTATGGGTGAATGGATAAAGAGGGATCATAATTTCATCAAGTTTCTTCCAAGAAAAGGACAAGGCTCAAAATGGGGTTTCAAGCAAGGTTCACACATCTCACAAGGTTGGCCACAAAAGAGGTATATTGTCAAATTGTTTCACTCTTCAAAATCGTTGCCTAAGATCATTTCAAGAGCTTGCATCACTTAGTCAACCGGACCAACGGGGAAAATTCTAGGTGTCATCACACAAGGTTCACGGTAAGCTCATCACACAAGACATTAGCACCAATATCAAATGAGACTCCACACTTTCGCTAATGTGCAATGTTCATCACAAGAGACTCCATTCGATAACCAGCTAGTCACAACGAGATGCAAAAAGTTCACACATTGTCTATACAACTTAATTTGGCCTCATCGTAGCCGCACATTCAATTTTTTTTTATTAAGAGCACTATTCAAGTCATCAGTATTGATCATAACCAATACTCAAATTTGCACAAGAACAACCACATTCACACAAAACAAGATGTGGCAAAGATTTTCAAAAGGGTCAAAAACCATTTTCATTTCATAATAAGGAGCCATAAGCTCAAACATCCACAAAACAAGATCAACACATAAAACCATAAACAAACCCAATATATACAAAATATAGTCACAACAGGTAGGTATGGAAATACCTCACCCCACCACAAATAGAAAGGCAGTTGTCCTCAAATGCAACAAAAATATTCAAAAGTCAATAAAATGACAGAGAGGGAGGTAAAGAAAGGTCATGTCTACACAGTCGCTCCATCTGTCGGGGCATCAATGCCCACTGCAACAATTTGATCCTGGGCATCAGCGCCCGGTGCAACATCATCACTCGCTCCATTGGAGCCCACCATGGAGGTGTCTCTCAAAGAAGTCTATCAGGCAGTCTCGAACATCGCATCCTCCAAGTCGGCCAGATCATCATATACGACATCATCTATCTCCCCAAGCTGCTACTCATCTGTCTTCGCCTCTGACTCATCAGCAGCCATGTCATCCATAGGCACATCTCCAGTGGTAGCCGGAGGCATCTCAAAATTGGCCGGAGCATCCCGATCCTCAACTGACTCGAAGAGGGAGGTGAAGTATGTGGATTTCAGATAGTCCATGTCCTTTCTCAAGCCTGAAACCTCAGCTCTCAAAGTCGTCACCTCTAAAGTAACCCCCTGTCGACTTTCATAAGCCTCTACTCTCACTGTGAGAGCGTCAATAGATGTCCAGAGGGGGTGTCAACGCCACTAGGAGGGCTCGGTCAATCATCCAAGGCACTGCGACATCTAACCGGGTTGCCCACACATCGGCAGAATGGGATATGTGCCCCATCTTCAGGATCATGGCCTGAGTAATCCTGGTGGGCTGGGAAGCAGAAGAACCTGAGGCTTGAGAAGGAGTGTTAGCGGTTGTACCTGAAGGCCCAGAGGCCGAAGTAGGCAAATATGCCTCTACAAGTATAGAGTCAACATCAACCTCCAGGGATGCATCCACTGGAGCTGCTTTCCTCCTATCTGTATCATCCTGTGTGTACTCGACCTCTATGCGCCGGATGTCTGTAGAGGATGTGGGGGTGACCTTTATGTCCCTCTTGTCATCACGAGGGACTCAAGCATGCCGGCATAGCTCTGTAATCAGGACCGAGAAGGGAAAGGATGTCTGGCACTATTTGGCCCTCATGGTCATCTCTTGCTCAATGATTAATCCCAAATTTATGCTCTTCCTAGCTATGAATGATCTGAGACAGGCCGTCTTTGGGTGGCGTAGGATGGACTCGTTCTGTGAGGGCATGACGGAGCTACTAATGAATCTAAACCAATATTGGGCTGCTATATTTAAGTCTTTCTTCTCAATCGGAAATCCAGCCTCGATCCACCTCGGGCTGGTGTATAAATCAGGGGAGCTAGCCATACCTTTAGGTTATCTAGAGTCGCCTCAGTGGTAGCCAAGCTCGGGTAGTCAACCCTTGACTCTATATCCAATACAACGTTGATATAATCACTGTTGCATCTTACTGACTTCCCCAGGACCATGACTGAGGCACTGGCCTTCTTCTTTCCCTTCAGTACTAGGTCACCGTACGTTGTGTAGAACTCCCGGACCCATGAAGGAATATAGGAGCCACGAGGCCTGGTGAACTGCTCAAACTTGTGGAACCAGAGAGTTTCCCACACATCGGGATATCTGTCCACTACGTCGTCTGTGGACAACCTTTTTTTCTTCAAGAATGGTCATCTGTCCCTCGGCCTTTAGCCTATTGAGAAGCCGGGGAAGAGGACCCTGAACTAGTGGTGCTAGAACCATCGTTTGTGCTGGAGCTCAAGCTTGTCGCTGAAAGTTACAGAATCAAAATCAACTAAACCATGAAATTAAAGGCGATCAAGAGGGATTTTGGTGAACCGCCGAGTGGTTCAGAGAGCTCGACCCAGCTCGCCAAACTGCCCAACGTGCCTATTTTCAACCCCAACTCCCAAAATCAAACCCGTAGCCCCCGGAAAACAAAATCAAACGGCATACCAACTCAATTAAGCTTAGATCCATAACACCCATGCCACTGGGGTACTCAGACTTGCCCCGGTTTGGCTAAAATTGGTCATTTGACGACTTTAGACCTTAAGAATGACGTCAAACGCTCCATCATTGGGAAAAGCAATTCATTTAGCACAATTTGGGTAACTCAGACGTCACCCGACTAGATTAACAATGATTTTACACAACCCACAAGATTACGATCAACATTAAAGCATGAAAATTAGGGAATCGACAATTTAGGCACAATATCAAAATTAAAAGCGTTAGATGTATTTCAGAGAGGCCCAACACACATCAATACAATCTATAACAATGCATTTGATTTTAACCGCTAATTAAGAGTTTCAGGTTAGGAAAACCAACCTTTAATGTTGAAATATAAATTTGTAAAGGCGGCAAAGAATTCCACTCCTAACTCAAGATCAACAACAACAACAACAACAACAGCATGCCCAGTGAGATCCCACTAGGTGGGGTCTGGGGAGGGTAAATTGTACGCAGACCTTGCCACTACCTCGTGGAGGTAGAGAGGCTGTTTCCGGGAGGACCTCAGCTCAAGAACAACAAATCTAAGTGGCATGAGAGATATATATAAAACATAGCAGCCAATACAAACGATAGCGTATAATCAACAAATGAGACAGTAACAACAAGAAAGTAATGCGATGCGTGAAACGCAGTAAACAACATAAGGCTAGGTCTACTCCAAATGCTAACAACCCATACCCTTGCAAGGGAAGACAACACGCTAGCCCTACTAACCTACAACCTTAATACGAGACCTCCACTCCTTCCTATCTAAAGTCATGTCCTCGGTAAAGTGAAGCATAGCCAAGTCTTGTCTAATCACCTCCTCCCAATACTTCTTGGGCCTACCTCTACCCCTCCGCGTACCCTCTACCACCATTACCTCGCACCTCCTCACTGGGGCGTCTGCGCTCCGTCTCTTCACATGTCCAAACCATCTCAGTCTCGCTTCCCTCAACTTGTCCACCACAGAGGCCACTCCCACCTTCTCCCGGATAACCTCATTCCTAATCCTGTCGCTCCTAGTGTGCCCACACATCCATCTCAACATCCTCATCTCCGCAACATGCATTTTATGAACGTGTGCGTTCTTGACTGGCCAACACTCCGCTCCATACAACAAGGCCGGTCTAACTACCACTCTGTAGAAC